>NC_090647.1:524402368-524569868 GCF_040937935.1 Hyperolius riggenbachi
CTGGTATTGCTTAAAAGGAGATAAATATTGCAGCCCAATATTATTCTCACCTCGGGTTCCCCTTAAAAGTGCAACACAAAGACAGTGGGCCTTTCCCCAGAAAATTCACATAATTGTTCAGGTTTTCTCAAGAAAATACACGTAATGTGAACAGATTTGACCAGAAAATAGTTCAATCATGTCGGCAGATTTGCCCAAAAAACACGTTCAATCATGTCGGCAGATTTGCCCAAAAAACACGTTCAATCATGTCGGCAGATTTGCCCAGAAAATACATGCAATCATGTCGGCAGATTTGCCCAGAAAATACATGCAATCATGTCGGCAGATTTGCCCAGAAAATACATGCAATCATGTCGGCAGATTTGCCCAGAAAATACATGCAATCATGTCGGCAGATTTGCCCAGAAAATACATGCAATCATGTCGGCAGATTTGCCCAGAAAATATATGCAATCATGTCGGCAGATTTGCCCAAAAAACACGTTCAATCATGTCGGCAGATTTGCCCAAAAAACACGTTCAATCATGTCGGCAGATTTGCCCAGAAAATACATGTAATCATGTCGGCAGATTTGCCCAGAAAATACATGCAATCATGTCGGCAGATTTGCCCAGAAAATACATGCAATCATGTCGGCAGATTTGCCCAGAAAATACATGCAATCATGTCGGCAGATTTGACCAGAAAATACATGCAATCATGTCGGCAGATTTGCCCAGAAAATACATGCAATCATGTCGGCAGATTTGCCCAGAAAATACATGCAATCATGTCGGCAGATTTGCCCAGAAAATATATGCAATCATGTGGCAACCTGGCCAGAAAACACTTCAATCATGTAGCAGACCTGGCCAGAACAGTCGATACACCTGCTAATATAAATTAAATAAAAATTTACTCACCTGAAGCAGCAGCAGACCTCCTGTCCCGGCCTCCGTCCGGCGCGCAGCTCTCACGATCCTCTGCAGCCAGCAACTGAAACTCCCGCGGTGAGAGCAGGGCTACGGGAAAATGGCGCCCGAAGCCCTGCATTGCAGACTCAGTCTCCAGAGCAGGGCTTCGGACGCCATTTTACTGTAGCCCTGCTCTGCCGCTGTTGGAGCTGCGGGCTGCTGCTGTCAGTGAACTGACACAGCGTCTATTAGACGCCGAAAATCAGTTCACGCTGGGGGTGCTTGGACAATATTAGGGGGTGCTTCAGCACCCAAACCACCCCCCTGGCACCGCCACTGCCCCAGTATAGCTAGTATAGTTGCCCCAGTATAGCATAGTGGCCCCAGTATAGTTTAGTGTAGCATAGTGGCCCCAGTGTAGCATAGTGGTCCCAGTGTAGCATAGGTGCCCCCAGTGTAGCATAGTGGCCCCCAGTGTAGCATAGTGGCCGCCAGTGTAGCATAGTGGCCGCCAGTGTAGCATAGTGGCCGCCAGTGTAGCATAGTGGCCGCCAGTGTAGCATAGTGGCCCCCAGTGTAGCATAGTGGCCCCCAGTGTAGCATAGTGGCCCCCAGTGTAGCATAGGTGCCCCCAGTGTAGCATAGTGGCCCCCAGTGTAGCATAGTGGCCCCCAGTGTAGCATGGTGGCCCCCAGTGTAGCATGGTGGCCCCCAGTGTAGCATGGTGGCCCCCAGTGTAGCATAGTGGCCCCCAGTGTAGCATAGTGGCCCCCAGTGTAGCATAGTGGCCGCCAGTGTAGCATAGGTGCCCCCAGTGTAGCATAGTGGCCCCCAGTGTAGCATAGGTGCCCCCAGTGTAGCATAGTGGCCCCCAGTGTAGCATAGTGGCCCCCAGTGTAGCATAGTGGCCCCCAGTGTAGCATGGTGGCCCCCAGTGTAGCATGGTGGCCCCCAGTGTAGCATGGTGGCCCCCAGTGTAGCATAGTGGCCGCCAGTGTAGCATAGGTGCCCCCAGTGTAGCATAGTGGCCCCCAGTGTAGCATAGTGGCCCCCAGTGTAGCATAGTGGCCCCCAGTGTAGCATAGGTGCCCCCAGTGTAGCATAGTGGCCCCCAGTGTAGCATAGTGGCCCCCAGTGTAGCATGGTGGCCCCCAGTGTAGCATGGTGGCCCCCAGTGTAGCATGGTGGCCCCCAGTGTAGCATGGTGGCCCCCAGTGTAGCATAGTGGCCGCCAGTGTAGCATAGGTGCCCCCAGTGTAGCATAGTGGCCCCCAGTGTAGCATAGGTGCCCCCAGTGTAGCATAGTGGCCCCCAGTGTAGCATAGTGGCCCCCAGTGTAGCATAGTGGCCCCCAGTGTAGCATGGTGGCCCCCAGTGTAGCATGGTGGCCCCCAGTGTAGCATGGTGGCCCCCAGTGTAGCATAGTGGCCGCCAGTGTAGCATAGGTGCCCCCAGTGTAGCATAGTGGCCCCCAGTGTAGCATAGTGGCCCCCAGTGTAGCATAGTGGCCCCCAGTGTAGCATAGTGGCCCCCAGTGTAGCATAGTGGCCCCCGGTATGAGGGAAGCTTGGAAGGTGGGGTGGCGGGGTCCCCTCCTTCCGGCGCTTCCCCCTCCTAATTAGCAGCAGCCAGCAGCTTAGCGAAGCGGGCGGGGAGGACTTACTCACCTGCTCCAGGCGATGGCGCATAACGTCATCCTCACGTGACGCTGGTCTCTCTGTCGCTCACTGTGCTTCCGCAAATCAGGAAGCACAGTGGGCGGTGGAGAAGGTGGAGACCAGCGTCAGGTGACGATGACGCTATTTGCCATCGCCTGGAACGCAGGAAGTAGGTGAGTAAGTCTTCTCCGCCCGCTCCTGCCCGCTCATCAAGCTGCTGCTAATTAGGAGGGTGAAGCGCCAGAAGGAGGGGACCCAGGTGAGGGAGGTGGGGGGTCCGGCCCCCCTCCCCGCCGCTTTCCCCGCCACCCCTCCTTTCCGGGTTGCTTTCCCCCTCCTGTCCGGCCGGCACAGGCCTCTGTGGGGGCCTTGATGACACCCCCTGGGGCGCCCGACACCCGGTGCGGGGCGCCCCATGCCGCCCTATGGTAGGAACGCCACTGGGCACAATTATATACTATGGCCTCAGTTCACTAAGCAGTTTAGACTAGTCTACTGATGGTTTCTAGTCTACTGATGGTTTGGTGTAATTTTTTAGACCTGTTTTTAGACCTGGTCCAGGCCCGGATTTACATCACATGAGCCTATAGGCACAGATGTCCTGGGTCCATAGACTTTGCCCTCCATAAACCTATAAAACCCCCACCAAACCGTGCCGCAAGTATGCTGGCTGTCCCAGTTGTCGCTTCTCCATTACTCCCCTTGCCTATCATAGGTAGCTACAGGTGCTTCTTAGTATTAGGTAGCCAGAGCTATTTAGTATTAAGTAACCAAGGGTGCCCCCAAGTATTAAGTAGCTAGAGGTGCCCCAACTGGAGGGAGATCTGGTCAGTGGAATGCCTAGACCTGGGTGAGTAACCTCTCATTTTACACTCCGCTGGGGACTGTGTATAGGGAAGGAGGGAGGGAGGCACTTGGGGAGGGAAGGGAGCCACCTTTTCATCATCAGGCGCCTGTAGGCATGTGCCTACAGTGCCTTATGGTAAATCCGGCCCTGACCTGGTCTAAAACATTCGGTAATTAGGTCGGTAAAGCAGGGGAAGTGATCAAAAGATGCAATTCACAAAGATAAACAAGGAGTAGCCACGCCCACTTTTTCTGACAGAGATTAGACCAGCTGATTTCTGCAGGTAAAATAATTCTGTGAGGTATTTTAGATGTGAGGATGGAACCTTTTGAATGAATTATGCAGGAGTTTAATTGTATACAGAGAAAAGCTCATCAGAGGAGCAGGATAACAGTCATCGCTACTTATTTGTCAATTGCATCTTTTGATCATTTCCCCTGCTTTACCCACCTAATTACCAAATGTTTTAGACCAGGTCTAAAACATTTGGTAATTATTAGTGAATTCCCTCTTGATGCAACTGATTTACACCAAACAATCAGTAGACTAAAAGCCATTGGTAGACTAGTCTAAACTGCTTAGTGAATTGAGGTCAATGAATGGAAATTGTATGGCTTTCAGGATCTACCATGAAGTCCTTTGCAATCTACCAGTAGATCGCAATCTACACAATGAGCACCCCTACTATAGAGCAATTCTGGTCATATTTTTGAATCACTGACAATCGCCAGCGGTTCCAAAAAATGCTTTGCCAATGAATGTCAATGGTGGGGAGCCCACTACAGCGATTGCATACCACCCAACTTTTTGAGGTAAGAAAGAAGGACACTTAAGCCACACCCATGCCACACCCCTAGTCATGCATACCATAAAGATTTCATAAGAAAAATATGTTGTTTTATAATTCAAACCGCACTGGTCCTTTCCATTTTTATTCATTTCCCTTCATATTAACATTTGAAGATAATAAATATATCAATTTAAAGGATTAAACACATTTTTCAGTCGAAAAATACATATATTTACACAGATCTGTACATCAGTCCTGAAAGAGGGACAAATGAGGAAAAAAGAGGGACAGGGGGGTTGGTTGGGTTTCTAAAGAGGGACTTTCCTTCCAAAAGAGGGACAGTTGGGAGCTATGCGATTGCGATTAGGGCTAATCGCAAATGAAGGATACAAGCGTTGCAAAATCGCTTTTGAATCGCTTTTTACAACATATTTTTGCAGCACTTTGGGGGCCAAATGTTTTTTTGTTTGTTTTTTATATGTTCACCTGGTGTCCCTATGACCAGCTTCCATCCGTAGTCCCGCCCCCTAGCAGAAGAGATCCCAGGTGCTTCTCTGATTGGAGCAAGAGAAGCACCTATGACCTCTTCTGCTAGGGGGCGGGGCTACTGGTGGAAGCTGGACATCGGGACACCCAGTAAGTATCACTGTAGCGATACCTAGTGGTCCCTGTCCTATCTGCCTACTGTAAGCTACAGCAAGATAGGAGCAAAGTAATTTACAGTGCATTTTACTCTGAGAGAAATGTACCTCCGGGTGGAGTGGTATCTGGAGATCAATGGGGAATTACTTCACACAGTAGCAGGAAAGGAAACCACTAGAAAAACTACAATAGAGTAGATTAACCACTTAAAGACAAGCAGGCATATTAAAACGTCCTGCTGGAGCCTCTTAATGCCTCCAGGAAATTTTTATAAGTTAGGCAGCGCTGCTGCTGCTGTGCTTGTGCATGTGCGCGCTCCCGCGCGTGCATGTGTGATCAGTAAAAAAAAAAAAAAAAAATACAACAAAAAATACACATTTATTTCCAAATAATATATTGTCACCATACTTTGTACTAGGGACATCATTCAAATCTTGTAATAACCAGGACAAATAGGCAGACACAATGTGTGGGTTTTATGTACAGTAGCAGTGTTTATATTAAAACTATAGGGGATGAAATCTGAGAAATAGTGTATTTTTTAATTTATTTCCTTGTTTTCCCCTTTAAAATGCATAGTAAATAAAATAATAACTTAAAAAAAAAAATATCAACTCCAAAAAGCCTAATTGGTGGTGAAAAAAAACAAGATATAGATAATTTCATTGTGATTAGTAGTAATTAAGCTATTGGCAAATGAAAGGGATAAGCACTGAAAGGTGAAAATCGCTCTTGTCTGTTAGGGTAAAAACCCCTTTGGGGTGAAGTGGTTAACACTTATCACTGAGCATGCACATTAACATAATTGGACAGTGCCATCTTGTGTTGACATACAGTCTAAGCATGAAAGCTGTTGCATGTACAGTACGTATTCCTACAGATTTGCCTCCTGGCCGCCCCCTTCCCCTTATAGGACAGAACCTGTTACTTGGCAGAGATCCAGACAGCCTATATAATGTCCATGGACAAACTGTCACCCCCAAAGGACAGCATACAACCCATAGCTTACTGCTGCTGCCTTCCACAACAGATTTTCATGGATGTCTCACATGTGAAAAGCGTGTGTCGTCTCTTCCCATGGAGATGCTACAGCGGATCTGTTTTTTAACTCATCCTATGTGTGTGTGTGCCTGTGTTGGAAACAAAATAGAACACCCACACAGGCTTAGTACAGCTAGTATTACCACTCCTGTCATCTGCCAGTGAAACAGAAAATATTCAATATTTTGGATTTAAAAAACAAAAATTTAAAAACATTGACATCAATCATGCATTCACATGAGTTGACATCCGATACTGGGTTTTTTTTTGCATGATAATTTCTAAGATATACAGCATTGCCTAGAGCACGCAAAAGCCGCTGCAATCCCCCTTGAAGGGAATGATAGGAAAATGCTGGCGTTCAAAGGGAACCAAGCGCCACTTTTCTTTTCCTGGTTTCTAATAGCTATAGAAGCTGCCATTCTCCCCCCTCACCCTCTGCCAATGAAAGCTTTTTTTTGCTCTCTGCTAATGTGTGCAATAAAATAATTACATCAGTCCTTATCTGCCTGAAATGTATGCATTTAGGCAGACCTCAGAAGAAGTTAGGTCATAAAACCCTCTGCTAAACTTTTAAATGTAAAAAGAAGATGTAAAATTGAAAATTGAATTTTTTCTTTTTTTATTAATGAGCCCCATTGTTGGCATGCATATTTAATTTGCTATTGAGATGTCCTAAGTGCTAAAAATGGTGCTTTGTTCACTTTAAAGGCCCATGATGTCGCCCAATGGGGATCGGGACCCAGTCCCTCAAAGAACATTGCTGGACTGAGGCTGCACAGATGTGGAGGGAGCTGTAAAGCGGACGATGCATTCTGGTGTAATGCGGAGAGTCAGGCTTAGTGCACACCGGAGCGTTTCCACTGCTGTTTGCGATCTGCTTGCGGGTGCGGATCCGCTAGGGTAATGTATTTCAATGGGCTGGTGCACACCAGAGCGGGAGGCGTTTTGCAGAAACGCATACTCCCGGGCTGCTGCAGATTTTGGATTGCGGATGCGTTTCTGCCTCAATGTTAAGTATAGGAAAACCGCAAACCGCTCTGAAAAACGGCACTTCAGAGCGGTTTGCCAGGCGTTTTTTGTTACAGTAGCTGTTCAGTAACAGCTTTACTGTAACAATACATGAAATCTACTACACCAAAACCGCTACACAAAACCGCAAAACGCTAGCTGAAACGCTGCAGAAAAATAAGAAAAAGCGTTTCAAAATCTGCTAGCATTTTGCGGATCTGCTAGCGGTTTTTGGTGTGCACCAGGCCTCAGTGTGCATTGTATGAGAACGTACATTGATCAATCTATTCATAGGGTAGGGCAGTAATCTGCAAATCAGAAATGTTGGCTCTCCGGCTGTTAAGCAACTACAAGTCCCACAATGCATTGCAAGAGTCTGACAGCCACAGTCATGATTCGTAAAGGCAAAAGCATCATGGGACTTGTAGTTCCTTAACAGCTGGAGAGCCAATTTTGCAGCTCAATGTGGTTGGGGCAGGAAGCATTGCTCAAGATAGCCTAGATATGATGGCCCCATGAAAACTTTGCTATGGGGTTCCAGTATGTCTAGCTACGCCACTGTTGGAAAGGGTTAAGGACTTCCATGAGGTTTAGTGCGTCTTCCTCCGGTTATGTGTCCATACAGCCGCGGTCCAGTCCCTAGCGCTCATAAAACACATCGCTGTGCACGTCTCAGACTGGACCGCTGCCCGAGAGTCTAGACTCTGGAACATCGGTGGCCAGTTAATGTGAGGTTAAACGGACTGAGAAAACGATATTTCTCATAACACTAGCCTGGAAATCAGCCAGTAATGCAATAACATTAATAAGCAGTGCATAAAACAAATAACCCGGGTCACTGGAAGATCTTGCACTCTCGAACCACAGCAGTAATATCAGCATATTTTTACATCACCTTCAATAATATTATTTTTCTATGATGGCTGCCAGAAATGGGATTAAACAGAGGATGACAAGAAAGTTTGTTTGGGAACTTTTTTATTGAGCAACATTAAAGGGAAACTCTCCTTATGTAGCAAAATAGGAAGCCTCTTCAGTTCACGGCTACAAATAGCTAGAATCAATGACAAATAAAATTCTTACAATAAAAAGCATACCATTCTATTCATTATGTTCTCCTGAGCCCCTCTGTGCTGTTTCTGCCACTCCCTGCTGCAATCCTGGCTTGTAATTGCCATTTAATGCAGTGTTTACAAACGAAAGAAATAGCAAGTCATACGCTGAGAGTAGCTTCGTGTGTGCTTCATACAGAGTGTGCAGGGGGCCTGGAGAGGGTGTGTATAGCTTCTATCCAATCACAAGCAGCACAGCACATTCCAGCCTGACTGCCTCAGCCCGACAGAGCCGACAGTGGAGAGAAGATTAGATCATATAACAGAGATAATACAGCCACTGTGCAATTAGGAAAGGCTGCAGTTAGACAGAGCACATTAGAACAGGTATAGGAACTTATAGGATAGAAGAAATAAGGATGAACATTTTGTTACAGAGTCTCTTTAAAAAGGAACTGTAGTGAAAATAACATAATTTACTACTTACTGAAAATCCGGCAGTATATCTACGCCCTGAGAGAGGACTGTTCCTGTTCCAGGGGTGTAGATATATGTACAGTGCTGCATCGACGTTGTGCTCGTTCCCGTGTGTGTTCTCGTTGCTACCCGTTAGTACACAATCAGTGAATGGGAACACAGTTACCTTTATCGATCTAAGTGCCTGTGATCAATGATCAGCAGCATCAATTAGATGCCAGTAGTTATTGACTAAAGTAAAAGTAAAGCATACACTCATTACTTCCTGTTACATAAAAATACATAAAATACTCCGTTAGTTAACCCCTTACCCATAGTTATCAAAATAAATCACTTAAAAAAAAGAGAGAGAGAGAGACATTAAAAAAATACATAAATAGTTGCCTTAGGGACTCAACTTTTTTAAGATGTATGTTCTGAGGGTGTATTACTGTTATTTTTGCAAATAAGAGCTTGTAATTATTGACGAACGCAAACTGAAAAAAAAATACATGTGTACTTCCAAATAAAATACTGTCACCATACATACTAGGGACATATTTTAAAAGTTGTAATAAACGGGACAAATAGGCAAGTAAAATGTGTGGGTTTATCCACAGTAGTACCTTTTATTTTAAAACTATAATGGCCGAAAACTGATAAACAATTATTTTTTTCAATTTTCTCTTATTATTCCCATTAAGATGCATTTAGAATAAAATAATTCTTAGCGAAATGTACCACCCAACGAAAGCCTAATTGGCGAAAAATACAAGATATATATCATTTTGTTGTGATAAGTAGCGATAAAATTATTGGCAAATTAATTTGCATCTGTTTTGAATTCATGGCATGTATTTAGCCCCAGTGGGCTTCTGCATTGCCTCTGTTGGTCTTCATTTCAGGTGCAGCCTTGAGCGCTGTCATTTGTCTGTCTGCTAAAAGAAAGGGAGGAGCGTTGTTTAGTCCTGTCAGGTGAAGCTCTGCACAATGTTTGTTTATGAAAATTCCAAAGCCAGTGCAAATGAAAACTAGTCTCCCAGAATCCTCTGGAAAGAACATTCCGACAAGCTAAACAGCCTAGGCTAAGCATTACTAGGAGGGTGGGGCTTACACCAATATACAGCAATATACAGTATAGCTATAGAAAGTGTTTCTGATACTGAAACCAGGAAAGTTACCTTAAAAGTGTGTATAATTTACTGCATGCTACTATATGGCACTACAGTGCTTCTTTAACTTGCTTATTGTGCCTTTGTGTACTTCAGCAGAAATGTATTTCACAACCTCTAGGAAAGTACTAAAAGAGAAAAAAAAGCCCTCCCACTAAAAACAATGCTCAGTGTAGTTTTCCTTCTTAAAACAGAAGGTATTTGTGATAATTCTGCTTTAAAGGATACATCCAGGCACAATAAAAAAACAAAATCCACTTACCTGGGGCTTCCTCCAGCCCCTGGCAGCCGTCTTGTGCCCTCTCCGCAGCTCTGGTGGCTCCCGGTCTCCTCCGCCGCAGAAGCCAACCTCGCCAAGTTGGCTTTTTGTGCGTTCCACCATGCGGGTCATGTGGTCTGGTCGACATCATCAGGTCTCTACTGTGCAAGCGCAGTAGCTCTGCACCTACGCAGTACAATCCTGATGACGTCAGCCAGACCATGTGACCTGCGCGGCGGAACTCACAGGAAGCCGAGGTCGGCTTCTGCAGTGCAGGATACCGGGAGCCACCGGAGCTGCGACAAGGGCACAGGATGGCTGCAGGGGCTGGAGGAAGCCCCAGGTAAGTGTATTACGTTTTTTTTATTTTGCCTGGACCTTCCCTTTAAGTGAGCTATGATGGCTTCCCACAATGCATCACTCCTGAATATGCAAATTATCTCTTTACACCCCTGAAGCCAGACTCTCTTCCAGAACCACTGGTGTTCAGCAAGCCTATAGCTTATACATTTTACAGAGTCACATCAGCCCCACACGCAGACAGCCTGTTTCGGACTGTTGGTCCTCATCAGTGCATGGCAGGGATTGAGATGGCTCTATATAGGGAGGGTAGAGCTCAGACCAGAACAACAGAATACAAAAAGCAGCTCGGGGTGACTCAAAACAACTAGGAAAGTATAGGGGACTAAAAGAGACCAAAAAGCCCTCCTACTAAAAAGCAACTTTTCTTGCAGCTCCGAAACGTATTTAGGAAAAAAATTACTATTTGGCAGAAGTGAAGTTTTATTTTAATATCTGCTAAATTTCTATATAAAAGAAAAAAACTTAAAGGAAACATGAGATGGGGCAGAAGAAAAAAATTAAATATACCTGGGGCTTCCTCCAATCCCCTCCAGGCTGATCGGCTTCCTCACCGCCCTCCTACCCTGCTTAGGGCCCGTTCAGATCACAAATGCGGATGGCCATGCGTGCGGAACGCGTGCGGACCGCAACGTGTACGAACGCATGGCCATCCGCGTTTGTGTGCGTTGCGTGGCTGATCCCATCACTGAAAAGTGAATGGGACAGCCACGCGTTTTAGCAAAATCTGCATGCAGCATGCGTTCCCGGACCGCACAGGTCCAGAACGCATGCAGTGTGAACATCAGACATTGCACTCTATGCAATGTCTGATGTCGTGCGTATCGGCCACCTGCACGCGTTTCCAAAACGCGGCTGGAAACGCGTGCAGTGTGAACGGGCCCTAGATTTTTTGCAATTCGGCCCAGAAAAGTCCTCCGGTCTGGGGTGCACTGTGCATGTGTGGCTCGGCAGCGCACGCGCTCCCATCACGCTCCTGTCACTGGCCACATGAGCAAGACAGGGGCCAGACTGCGCCTGTGCTGACCGGCCCCGACTCGGGTACTTTCCAGGGCCAATTGCAGAGGATCCAGGCGGCGCAGGAGGAGGGCGAGGGAGCAATCAGCAGAGACAAATAGGCACTCAGATCCATTGGATGGGTGTACGGTAATGGAGGTGCGTGGCGTACATTTGAAATCGGCGCCGGTAGACTTGGGCGCAGGATACTGCGTTATATAGCTGATCCTGCTTCTGCACAAGTCCGGGCCGATTTAATTACTATTCCCCCTCCAGGCCGCCATGGATAGTAGGGGAATGAAATAATTCGGCTTCCAGCGATTGCTGGAGGCCGAATTATTATGTTTTTAAGCAACTTCGGCTCTGTCTTCTGATGGAGCCGACGTTACTCACTGAGCACTTCAATAGGAATGATTCCTATTGAAGTCTATGGAGGCGCCGGCTGCGCCCAAATCTAGCAGCGCTGAAAAGCACTGCTCCGAGGTGCGTGATCAGGTAGGAGACATAAGGAGGAGGGCCCTGCCAGAAGGCTTACAATCTTGAGGTAGGGTGGGAACACGAAAGGTAGGGGACCAGAGTTCAGTTGTGGGTTTAGAGCACTAGTGAGGGGGGGAGACCAGAGTGAAAAGGTGAGTTTTGAGGGCCTTCTTGAAGATGTTAAAGGAGGGAAAAATCTTAATGGGGGAGGTAGGGAGTTCCATAGTGTTGCAGCAGCTCTTGAGAAGTCCTGAAGGCGTGCATAGGACTGGGTGATGCGGGGGCGGTCGGGCGAAGTTCATTGAAGGAGTGGAGAGAGCGGCTAGGTGTGTACCTCTGGGTAAGATTGGAAATGTAGGTTGGGACATTTTTGTGGACAGATTTGTAGGCCAAAGGAGGTGACCTTGTCCATAATACTGGTGGTGTGGAGGTAGATCTGGGACGGTGGTGATTGGTCCAATGCTTCTGAGTTCTATGACTGAGCTAAAATGACTGAGTGGCAGTAATGCGGTATTTCCACAGAAATCCTGAGTTCCGGAAATGACGATTAATCAGAAAGAGCATTCCTATTGGTAAGTAGTGGACTGCCTGTACTATACAAATCTAAAATAATATTACAGTCTAGATCTGCATTAACTAACAAAGAGATGACTACAAAAAAAAAAACCTACTCCTCTAAGACCTCATGCAGAAGCCTTTTTCAAAAAGTGCATTCTGGTGTTTTGTAAACGTTTCCTTTTCCAGGCCATACAATAAAAGACGTAGTCGTTTTTCAGAACACATGATGCACAACCTCAACTCTGGATCCCCTTTGAACTTTCCCTGAGAACTCTTAAACAGCACACACAAAAAAAAAAGGTATCGAGCTGATTAAGCAGACGTTGCTAAAGAACGTTTGACTAAATAAGGAGAAAAAAGCAGGACGGTCTTTTCGAGGCCAGCGATCGCTCATAAAATAACTGTAACCATATTCCGCAGGGCTGGGAGAATCTGGCACACGCTAGAGGCAAGATAAAAACCATTCTCGCTGGAGAGAGAAGCCTCTCGCACAGGTTGAGTCAATACTACTCTTGGGCTCCCTCCGTCCTTTAGAGAGCTGCAAAGGCTGCTGGGAAAATAAACTCTGTTCAGCTTCAAACGTTGTAAGAAAGGTGAATCCACAGCCAGATCCCATGCGCTTCTGTGTTCCTTAAGTATACAGTCTGTGTGTAATTCTATATGAAATAATGTTTTGCCTTTCTCACTTTCCCTTCATACTTTTCTCAGCTGTGCGCTCATTATTTAATGTTCAACTTTTGCTCTTTGCCCCCCAGTTGCTTCTTTACATGGTGAACTGCGTGCGTCATGGTTAGCTAATGGCGCAGGAGTTCATCAAGTCATATAGAATTGCTAGTGGTATCTTTTAGTACCTTTAACACCTTTTTTTTTCCAAGATATTTCACATAAGCTCACATTCACTTGATACATATCAATGAAGTCGGCATAGACATCAAAATATGGTGAGTAGGGATGGCAATGCCTAGGAGAATCATGGAGGAGCATGTGATCAGTTTGATCAGCTGATAGATTTGTAAGCTTCTGATTTGCTGGTCATGGTCATGCGTTAAACCAGGAAGTCATCACAGCAAATGTAACTGTCTGGCATAAAAAATAAAAATCAATTCTTTATTTGTATCTGGTAAACAAGTAATAAGGATGGTAACCAGGCAATCCAAAAATTAAAATCACTATTACTTTTCTTGTTGATAAATGATCATTCACCAGTTTACCTGACTCTTATTTGGTTCACAAAAAGGAAAATGCAGGGCATGCTGGGTTGTCCTTTTATGCTTCTCTACTTTCCCCTCAGACTTAGGCCCGGTTCACATTAGCGTTCCAGGTCCGGCTTCCCCGGACCCGGAGCGCTCCGTACACAGCGGATGGTGAATGTATACATTGTTAATCAATGTATCCATTCACACTCGTGCGCCGTCCGGATCCGATCCGGGAACGCAGCTCCGGGACGGTCCGGCTTTTTTTCCAACATGCGCTATTTTTCAGTCCGTCCCGGTGCGGCTGCAGACCCGGGCCGGATCCTGACCCGAACATGCGGTCCATGCTGTGCAATGACAAACTGATGTTTCTCATCACACTGGCAATAGGACCGGATGCTTCCAGCACCGGTCCTATGCCACTTGGGGGGCCCGGACTACACGCCGGTATCCCCCATGCTTGCGGTGCCTTTCTGGCACTGCAATGTATCTAGTTCCGGCTACTTTATTGTAGCCTGGAACTGATACATTCCAGATCCGCAACTTGTGCCGCCTTGTGGCCACCGCAGAGACCCGTACAGTCTCTTTGCAGCCCCGCACACTTGCGGACTCGAACCGCAAGTGTGAATGGGGCCTTAACTAATGCAGCCTGATTGGCTAAAGCCTCTTTTCCTCCTGTTTTCCCCTCCCACACATCTGTTCCTCTCTGATTGGCCAATATTTCTCATGCTGAGACAATGGACTTTCTATAGTGAAGGGCGGGCAAATCAGGCCGAGGAGAATAAGGGAGGAAATGACATCGGGATTGGCTTCAAAATAGCCACTGTAGAAAAATAACTAAAATCAAAACATGGACAGTGCAATACATATGTAAGTAGAGCAAGTATGCATCTACTTATATATGTGTTTTTTTTTTTTCTGAGATAGTATGGCTGACAGCTCCTCTTTAACGAAAAATAACCTCATCCCTCCCTCCCGTCTCTAGGACTGATTTAGGTTATATAGAGAAAGACTTACTGGAGCTAGTTACTTTTGTCACTCTCCAGATATTGCACAGACAGTTGCAGGTTTTTCCGTTTTTGTGGAGCGTTACCAACAAATTTGCCCTCCTGTTGGCAAAGAAGGTCGTCACCTGCTGCTCACATTAGGTAGACACAAAACATGTATGTGCAATATTTTTGAAATACTTACAGAGAAATAAGTGAGTCAAATCATAATCTTTTTTTTAAACACATTTATGGATGCATAGAAAAACAAGCAACAAAAACTACAACATCCCTTTAAAGTAGAACCTGTCATCAAAATATTTTTTTACAACATTCATTTATAATTTATTTTGTCAGTGTTTGCTTATTTTAAAATCTTTCCTCACCTAGATTCACTTCCTGAAACTTATCACAGGTGGCTACATCTTTACTGCTGTCAGGTGCAGCTCTGTGGAATGTTCATTTACAGAGAGTTCTAAAGCTGGTAGAATAGTTCTCTGGCCTCCAAGAATTCTTAGGTGAAGGGGGGAGAGGATACCACATAGCTAAACAGCCTAGGCTAAGCATCATTGGGAGGGTGGGGCTACAAATCAATATACAGTATAGCTATAAAAAGAGTTTCTGAAGCTGACACTTGGATATTAAGTTTAAAAGTGGGTATCCTGAATACTGTATTTTTTGGACTATAAGAACTCACTTTTCTCCCCCCAAAGTGGGGGGGGGGGAAGTTACTGTGTCTTATGGTCCAAATGCAGGGAGTTCCTAGCTTGTGAATGCCTGCCAATTCTTATTATTATTATTATTATTATTGATTTATAAAGCGCCAACATATTCCGTGGCGCTGTACAAAGTAAGAAACAAACATGGGGTACATAATAATAAAGACAATGGTGTACACTAATATACAAGATACATAATTAGTTACAAAATACAAAAAATGATACAGCATACAGAATACAAAATACAGAAGTGGTAATGACAGTGATAAAAGTAACATGATGAATAAAATGTATAATAATTTCCAAGACATAAAAGGGTAGAGAGCCCTGCCCTTGCGAGCTTACAATCTAAAGGGAATGGGGGGAAACAAGAGGAGTGGTAGTATACGATAAAACATATAAAGGCAGTGTGTTTTAGGATGCCTAGTAGGAGTGCAATTTGGTCTAAGGACAAAGGAAAGTGGCTTAAGGTATCGCATATGCTTGTCGGAACAAATGAGTTTTTAGAGAGCGTTTAAAAGTAACAAAGGTTGGCGAGTGACGGATGTGTTGTGGGAGGGGATTCCAGAGAAGGGGTGAAGCGCGTGCAAAATCGTGTCTGCCAATACAAACCTCCAACCTGCCGCAATGTCTGGGACTCCCTGTACTATGCCCATGCAGAGGAGGAGAAAGGGGGACAAATGGAGGACACAAAGGGGCACCGGGGAGGACACAAAGGGGCATAGAGAAAGACACAAGAGGGACCCATAGGGGCATAGAGGGGGACACAAGGGAGACACAAGAGGTACAAAGGGGGCATAATCCACAAGATGCCCCTTCACCAAGGATGCACCAGGTTTAGTATATATTTTTCCCCCCTGGTTTTTGTCCTCTATACCTAGGTGCGTCTTATGGTCCCGAGCGTCTTATAGTCCGAAAAATAAGGTAATTTACTGCATTTTATTATCAGTCACTACAATTCCTCTTTAAGAAATGAGGATGTTGATCTTCGGTTTACCTCGTGTTATGAATGTTTCGCAGTTTTCACGTTTGGCGGATGCACCGCCGGATTAGGAAAAGAATTAAAGATAACATCTAGGGGCAAAGTCCTGGACTCCATCTGGGAAGTTACATAACCAATGAAGTATGAGACTAGCAGCTACGGACTGTACATGCACTGCAGATGGGGCAGCTGCTTGGTACGTACAGTGCAGCAGATTGTAGTGTTCTAAATCACAGTGGCTTTTGTGTTCCCTCTCTGCATACCTAGAGAAAGGAACTCAGACACAGCACGATCACGTTTCACTGTAGTTATATATTAGAGATGGAAGTTGGCCGGCAAACTCCAGCGCTCTAACTGGATTAAAGTATAACTTCACTTTCTATGGTTTTCTTAGAAAGCGTTAAAATGAGTGCCTGTCCCTGATCCACCATTCGGAAATGCTGAATTGTTGATGTTGCTGCTATAAGGACATGTCATATGCTGGCCTGCAGCTGCCTGTTTGTTTACATGTAGTCCACACTGAGCCCTATCCACAGGCTCATCTCCTGCCAAGCTCTATAGGCTACTCCGAAAACTCTAATCCTACACTGAAACTAACAGTACACTAAGCTCAGCTAACTCACAAATAATACAGCTAATAATGATAACACAGCCTGTTTCACATCCTGTCTGAAAGCTAGGAACTCTATGTAGGTAGCTGATCTATTTGGCTGTAGTAGTGTCTGATCACACACCAGAAACAAGCATGCAGCTAATCTTGTCAGATCAGACAATAATGTCAGAAACACATGATCTGCTGCATGCTTGTTCAGGGTCTATGGCTAAGAGTATTAGAGGCAGAGGATCAGCAGGACAGCCAGGCAACTGGTATTAAAAGGAAATAAATATGGCGGCCTCCATATCCCTCTCAGTTCAGTTGTCATTTAAAAGCATCAGGAAATGTTTGAAAACAGAGGCGTGGCAATAGCCATAGCCGCCATAGCAACTGCCATGGGGCCCTGGAGATGAAGGGGTCCAGATAGTACTTGATGTGTTCACTATTAACGTTCCTTTGTTTCTTTACCCTCTGTCATTGTCTCAGAGCCCATGGACTATACAAACTGTACAGTGATGGAAATGTAAATTTCCCAGTCAACTCATATCTATAGGATAGGGGCAGGTGGCATTGCTCAAGACCCCATTAAAATTGTGCTATAGGGCCCCATAGTCTCTAGCTAGCTATGCCACTGTTTGAAATGTATTCATAAGCAGTTATGAAGTGCTCCTAAAAAATCTAAACGAATCAAGAGGTTCTTCAGATGACGGGTTGGCCAACAATCTCTTTCCTGAAGGGGTTACAAGTTGTAATAAGATTAGCAAAGGTTGCTTTGATAGAAGACACAAAGCAGTTTGGCCTCTTACAGTGGAGCACAAGATCTCACAGGCCCACGCCTGTTTCTGGCAATAGGCAGCAATGGCAGGCTACTAATCCAGGCCTGTCTATTACTAGGAGGAAATAGATGAACTATAGGATGTTCTAACAAGCAGCAGTACAGGCACATGGCAAGTCAGGTAGAAGGATGGTACACGTGACCTGTATTATTTGTGTTATGTAACAGCATTTCTGACAGAGCAGAACAATCTCTGTTTTATCAAGGGTAATCTCATGTTACCATCTAGACATTCTTGGAGCAGAGAACATTTCCTCTCCTTATTCCCCCTCTATATGGATTCCATTCTTCACACTGGGGGCTTTAGTATGTGTTGTTTTGTTCTCCAGAATTATTGGCGTGACTGTATTTTGCTATCATTTCCAAGTAAAGCTTCTCAAAGTCCCAGTTTTTTAACATGTGTCTGTTAGTTGGAGAGAGCGGCATCCGTAAGATGCGTTACAGTACATTCCAAGATAAGCCAGACTGGGAACCTAGTTTTACATTTTTCGCAGAAAAATTTAAAGATAAGTGTACTTATAAAGTGGGTGCATGAAAAGAAGGGCGCCAGGAAAAAAGGGCCCAGCTGGATAACGAATTGGCGCCGGTGGATAATGGAATCTCAATAACGATAAACATTGTTAACGAAATTGGTTAACAATAAATATCGATTTAAAACAGACGTAAGTTGGAACAAAAATATATTCAAGTTAAAAATCGTTACATAATTTAACAATACAGCTTAACCCAACCCTACTCTCACACAGAACCCTCCCCTGGTGGTGCCTAAAACTAACCACTCTCCTGGTGGTGCCTAACACTAACCACCCCCCCAGTGGTGCCTAACCCTAACCACTCCCCTGGTGGTGCCTAATCCTAACCACCCCCCCCCCCCGTGGTGACTAATCCTAACCCACTCACCCCCCCCTGTAGTGCCTAACCACCCCCCTGGTGGTACCTAACCCTAACCAGCCCCTCCCCCCCCCCCCCCCCGTAGTGCCTAACCCTAACCTCCAATGGTGCCTAACCCTAACCACACCCCCTCCAGTGTTGCCTAACCCTAACTGCCCCTGGGTGGTGCCTAACCCTAACCACCCCCATGGTGGTGCCTAACCCTAACCACCCCCATGGTGGCTCCTAACCCTAACCCCCCTGGTGGTGCCTGGCCCTAACCACCCCCTCTGGTGGTGCCTAAGCCTAACAACTCCCCCTTGCGAAACATCCTTTTACACATAGAAATAATAATATATTTGATAATGTAACAACTGTACATACAAACTAAATAATACGACAAAAACTATAACGTTGCAAGTTTCTAAAACTATAACATATTTCAAAAACGTTAATGTTCTAATGTTGTTAATGCTATTTATCGGACGCCCTTCTTTGTGCATAGGGCGCTGTATTAACGATAAGTGCATTAAATTCTATGGCGGCGCCCCTTTTCGTCCACCCTCAGCCGGCGCCCTTTTTTCCTGTTACCTATTTATCCTCAGTGGTAGACTCAGCCACCCAGTGCTGCCCTTAGTGCCTGCCCTTAGTGCCTGCTCCCCCCATCTTCATCTACAAGTACTAAGGGCCTAGCACTGGCAAAAGACAATGACAATGTTCATTCATACCAACACGAGAAGTCCACAGCACCACGTCAGTAATCTATAGCTCTTTTATTGTTTTAAAAAGACAAAGAGATAGCCATAACAGCTTTTTTAAAGCAATAAAAGAGCTATAGATTACTGACGTGGTGCTGTGGACTTCTCGTGTTGGACTTTATCTGACCCACTCAGGGCTACTGGGTCTATCCACTCTAGCACACGTCTGTCCCCATTGGAGTGCTAGTCTATCCAGTTTCTAATGTTCATTCATATACTGTGCTAGTGATGACTGTAATCAGCTAATTACGATTACGCAAAATTTCTGTAATTACGCGTAATTATAATTTGTAAATTCAAGTGATTTTGTATACACATTTGTAATTTTACGCAAATTTTCACATCATTTTGTGCCGACTTTAGCAGTGAATAGCAAAGCCCCCATGTGTGCTATTGAGTATCGACACCAAAATCGGTACAGAGGATACTGGTAACAAGTCGAAAAAAAGAGTTTTTCACAAAGACCTTGTCGTTTTTGAGAAAATCGATTTTGCAAGGAAAAATGTTTTTTTAAAGGGAATCTAAACTGAGAAGGATATGGTTTTTTTCTTTGAAAATAAAATGACCCAACAGTTCTTGCCACAAGTAAAAATTACATACTATACACTACACCCAGGGTGTGTATATCGCAAAGGACTTCATGGTAGATCCTGACTGCATTACATTTTCCATTCTGTATATACAATTGTGTTCCTAAAATTGTACATAGGTAGATCATTTTGACTTGCTAATTTTTAAAGTAGCTCACAAGCCAAAAACATGTGGGCATCTCTGCCCTACACATTTGTCTGCTGTGGCTCTACACCTGCTCACAGCTTCTATCCTAGCAGCCCTCTGCTTCTCCTAAGCAGTTCCATCCTTTTTAATATGGGCACCCGATTTCGCTGAACTAACCTAAACAAAAGAGGTCTGACCAGCTGCAGCTGGGAGGGTTCTGTGTGAGAGTTGGTTTAGGTTTAGATGTAGTAAAATATTGGTATTTAACCCTCCTGGCGGTATGAAAAATTCCGCCAGGAGTCAGCGCGGCAGGTTTTTTTTTTTTTTGTTAAATCATGTAGCGAGCCCAGGGCTCGCTACATGATAGCCGCTGCTCAGCGGCATCCCCCCGCCCGCTTCGATCGCCTTCGGCGATCTCCGATGACGAAATCCCGTTCAAAGAACGGGATTTCCTGGAGGGCTTCCCCCGTCGCCATGGCGATGGGGCGGGATGACGTCACCGACGTCAGCGATGTCGTGACGTCATTGGGAGTCCCGATCCACCCCTCGGCGCTGCCTGGCACTGATTGGCCAGGCAGCGCTCGCGGTCTGGGGGGGGCGCGCCGCAACGGATAGCGGCGATCGAGCGCGGGGCGGCGGTGATCGGTGTGCTGGCGCAGCTAGCAAAGTGCTAGCTGCGTCCAGCAAAAAAAAATTAAGAAAATCCGCCGAGCAGGGCTGGAGAAAATCTCCTGCGCGGCTTACCCTGAACTACTTTCGGGGTTACCGCCAGGAAAGTTAATGCCAATATTTTAGGATCCTTCTTTACACTTTAATAGTAGTGTATCGGTAAATGTACCGATATACTACTTTCAGCTCTATTTATTTATTGTATTTATAAAGCGCCAGCATATTACTCAGCGCTGGACATTAGTTAAGGTTACAGACAATATGTAGGGGTGACACATATAAGACAATACAGGAATACATGCAAACCAGATCACGCAGTACAGTATGAGTACAAGGTAATGCTTAGTCGGTCACTGGATGGGGGCATGGAGATTAAGCAAGTCAAATTCACTCAGATCCATAGGATGAGTGTACGGTAATAGAGGTGCGTGAAAATCAGTGGCATAGCTAAGGAGCTATAGGCCCCTTTGCAAGTTTTACATTGGGGCCCCCCAAGCACTCTATACATAACAATTGATACGGCACACCAAATCCTGCCAATGGCAACTACAGTGTCAGAGGTGCAAGAAGGGGATGGGGAGCAGTTTGCTAATGATTACCACTATTCAAAGTATCTATAGAAGTGATTATTATGAGCACAGGACCAATAGAGAGCTAATACTGTAGTTGAGGGAGGGCCCTTCGGGGCCCCTCTGGCCCAAGGGCCCAAATGTGGTCGCTACCTCTGCACCCCCTATTGCTATGCCCTTGGTGAAAAGGTAGGAGACACAAAGAGGAGGACCCTGCTGAAGGCTTACAATCTAGAGGGAGAGGTAGGGACACGAAAGGTAGGGGGACCAGAGTTCAGCTGCAGGTTCAGAGCACCAGTGAGGAGGGGGGGGGGGGGTTAAGCCAGAGTGAAAAGGTGAGTTTTGAGGGCCTTTTTGAAGATGTTTAAGGAGGGCACAGCCCTAATGGGGAGAAGTAGGAAGTTCCGTAATGTTGGAGCAGCTGAAAAGTCCTGGAGTTGTGCATGGGACTGGGTGATGCGGAGGGCAGTCAGGCAAAGTTCATTGGAGAAGCAGAGTGAGCAGCTAGGTGTGTACCTCTGAGTAAGATTGGAAATGTAGGTTGGACATGTTTTGTGGACAGATTTGTAGGCCAGACATAGTAACTTACATCTTGGCTTCCCTGAGCAACCGAATTTCCAGTTGCCCTTCTATTAGGTACGACTCCAGGGAGTACTTTAAGAGGTCAGACTGCCAGTATGTGGCAGTTTGCCATCTGGATACCCCAGGTGATCAGGCCAAAAGTGAATTAATTAATGTATCTTAACTGGAGGTTTTCTAATTATGCAAGTTGGGTGGGGTGAGGGTTTATTAAACTGAGCAAGAAAGAATTCCAGTCCATCAGTGTGAAAGAGTTTGCGAAGCGGTCATTTCAAATTCACCTTTTCATGGACTGAAAGCTTTCATTGTGTGCCAGATATCAGCAATTATCTCTTCTCTTCAGCTCTGGGGACCACTTAATAAAGGAATGTTCTACGTGACCCTCAGTGGAAGCTACCATCAATAAATGTTACTTCTATTCCCATGTACTAAACGGATAGCGCAGCTCACAGGCACCTCATGTTTAAACCTTTCTGCCATTTATTTCAGCGGTTTAGTAAATTGAATGTCACCGAGTGCCCCTGGTCAAACATTTGTCTTTGACAAAGTGCGGTCAGCTTAGCGTGTTGAATACTCTAAGCACACATTACTGGCAGTTCCCAGAGAGGAGAACATTATCCCGGAGACCGCGAGGGGAACTATTTTCAGGGCATTCATGTTATGAGTTATTACTCCAGACTTTACTTGAATATGATGTTAGCGGTTTTAATAGGCTTGCTGTGTCATGCTCGTATTTCCATTTTTAGATATTCCCTCTAGTGGTGTGGTTGCGTTTGTCAGCCAATTCTATCATGTATTTATCATATGTATATCGTTGCTGGGTAGCAGGGCCGCTTTAGGGCATAGACAAACCAGGCAGGTGTGTGGAGTGCCACCTTCAGGAGGGGGCACCACAGAGCTTAGCATACTGTGCTTTGTGATATTCTTGTAGACAATTAACACCAAAACAAGCATTGTGATTACCATAACAAAGAAGACCTAGCCAGCATAACCATGATATAGCAGGTGTTATTAACAGGGCTGGTTTTACTATTATTAACAGGGCTGTGCACCTGCACATGAGATCCTATACTGGGGAACCTATACCTGGCTACCTACCTATACTGAGTCTGAGGGTGGTTTTTTTTTGGGGGGGGCGCACTGCAGCTATAACGCATGGTGCAAATTGTCAGGGCTGTGCTATCATTCTAAATGGGTGGGGTGGGGGTGGCTAACTGTCCCACTGATTGTTTTTATTAACATTCCAGAAAGGTTCTAGCCTAGTGTATTCAGGATAATGCACTCTTTCCATCCATTCGTGGTTATTAGTAGTATTTTTGCTATTATACATATGTGCTGAGCATTTGGCGTGATGTGTCACAATGTCAAAAAGGTTTGTAACCACTGCCCTAGGAGATATCTCAGGAGAAAAGGTGAATTGCATATGGGCCTGTGTGTGTGTGTGTGCGCGCGCATGTGCAAAGAGGATGGGGCACAAAAATCGGGTTTCGCTCAGGGCACTGTGAAATCTAAGGATGGCCCTGTGAGTGGTTACTCAACCTGCTCTCGGCATTCCACTGACAAGGTCTCCTTTCAGTCGGGGGCAACCTAATACTGAGGGTACTTCTGGCTACCTAATACTAAGTAGAACCTGTAGCTACCTATGACCTGCAAGGGGAGTAAGGGAGATGTGATTGCTGGGTCTGCCAGCACACATGGGCTGTGGTTTGGCAGGGGGTTTTGTAGGTTCATGAAGGTCGAAGTCTAGGGTGCCAGGACATCTGTGCCTATAGGCTCCTGTGATGTTAATCCGGGCCTGGTTATTAATGTGAGTATTTAGTTGTAATTTGTTTCAGAATTTGATCTGTATTGATTGTTGCAGCTGTTCTGGATTTCCAGGACAATGTTTGGACATTTAAAGATCCAGGCTGTACATATCTAGTATATTTTTTTATAAAGTGGCTACACAACTCTCAGAACAATTATAGAAAGTGATATGTGGATTCAGTGAGCTTGGGTTAGTGAGGTGTGTCTGGTTTATATTATCATTTATATATCTTTTATAGACTTATCTTGAGAAATAATTTCTCTTCCGTATGTAAAGCTAGTAATTGTAGGCTATGGTCTTCCCCAGGATGGGGAATGGGGGGGGGGGGGGCATTAAAAGGTGTCTTGCCTGGCGCTACAAAATGTCCAGAAATGGCCCTGCTGAACACTGTACTGGTTTAGGGCACTGCCTCTGACATAGGAGACCGGAGTTTGAATCTTGTCTTTACCTACAGTATTCAGTAAGCCAGTACCTATTCAGCAAGAAGTCCTTGGGATAGACTCACTGCAGGGTGGCCTACTGACTGCTCCCATAGTGGCTGCAGCTCTCAAGCGATTTGAAAAGGACTCAGGGTAGAGCTGGAGATGTGGGTCACCCCACAGAAATGGACTTGGAGTAATGCATGAGGCCTGGGTTGCTCTAGAGAAATGGACTCATGGTAGAGCTGGACATGTGGGTCGCTCTAGAGAAATGGACTCATGATAGAGCTGGAGGTGTTGGTTGCGCTAGAGAAATGGACTTAGGGTAGAGCAGGATGTGTGGGTCGTGCTACAGAAATAGACTCAGGTAGAGCTGGAGATGCGGGTCACTCTAGAGAAATGGATTCGGGGTACAGCTGGATACGTGGGTCACTGTAGAGAAATATACTCAAGGTAGAACTGGAGCTGGGGATCGCTCTAAAGAAATGGACTTGGGATAGAGCTAGAGATGTGGGTAGCTCTAGAAATTAACTCGGGTAGATGTAGAGATGTGGGTTGCTCTAGACAACTGGACTCAGGCTAGAGCTGGAGGTGTGGGTCGCACTAAAGAAGTGGGCTCGAGGATAGAGTTGAAAATGTGGGTCCCTCTAGAGAAGTGGACTCAGGACAGAGCTAGAGGTGTGGGCTGCTTTAGAGATGGGGACTAAGAGTAGAGTTGAAGATGTGGGTCCCTCTAGAAAAATGGACTCAGGACAGAATTAGAGGTTAGAGTTGCTCTAGAGATAGGGGCTGAAGACAGAGTTGAAGATGTGGGACCCTCAAGAGAAATGGACTTGTGTGCAGAGCTGTAGGTATGGGTTGCTCTAGAGATAGGGGCTTAGAATAGAGTTCAAGATGAGAATCCCCCTGGAGAAATGGTCGCGTTCCAAAAATAAAATTAATATTTGACTGTAACAGATAATCTAAAAGGTGAGACTATGATGATTAACAGAGGAGGCTTCCAAAAAGATAATAATATTAAAAATAAAAGTGGTACAATTTCTTAACTTTTTGGTCCTTTCACTAGTTAATTATATATACTTTGGTAGGTAAGCCATGCTTACACTTCCTTTTATTTGTAATCCTTTTTTTTTCTTATTGTTCTTTTTTCTGTAGCGCTAGTCTACACTGAGAAGATGGATGATGAAGACAACCACCAGTGACACCTGAATGGTTTCCTGCTCCGTAGGTTAAACGGTTTTCCCCTTCTTAATCATATTTATGAGCGATATCATTCAACAAATATGTGGCCTCAAGATTACCAATACTGAAGCGCTTATGGCTGTCACCAGCATATGCGTAATGGCATCATGTTCATGTGATAGAATATCATCCTTTTCACACGGGAAACACGATGCCGCATGCAACAGCCTACGGCTTTGATCTGATTATTGCCAGTCATCATCATGTAGGTTACCCAAACAATAGAGCTCTTCTGGGTTTTACCTAGCTTGGGTCTATGAGTCATCACTTTGTAATGCTGATTATTGGCTCTTGTTAGAGGTGACTGCAGCAATGTACTGAGCATTTTGGCAAGCAGTTGTTAGCTAGGCATTGTTGTTGTGCTGACACAGAATATATTTGGGATGGCTTTGATGACGCACATGCCCAGGGCCCTTGAACCAGCTGTATGGGCACCTAGGTCTTTCCCCACCTTCCAAGTTAATGGTGGCCCCACCATGCCCCAATTCGTTGCAGAGTGCATGCAGCAGAGCATTCCCACCTGTCCGGGCTGACGATTTCCCTCTTTATTTCTTTTTTTCTGTCTCCATCCCTGTCTTTGTGACCGCCAGCATGTTACATAGTTATTAGGGTTGCAAAAAGTCCATTGAGTTCAACCAGAAAATAACTACATAATTAAAATAAGTATGTTACATAAGTAAATAGGTACATGCCTGCGGGGAATGAATATGAAGTACCAGGGGGTATAGAGACAGAAGGATGCTGAGAAAAGGAGGTAGTGTGCCGAACGGACAGGTGAGTAAAATCAACCTAACAAATCTATCAGTTAATTACATGTTTCTTTACGAGATCTCCTCAGCATTGCCACCCCTAATTATGGCCCTCACTGTGTAGTTTGGGCGCCAGAAATAGCTGGAGCCCGAATTACGATAAAAATGGTATAATTCGGGTGACAGCAATAGCCGGAGCCCGAATTACATGGGGAAAGGAAAAATTATGTTTTCAGTAGGGGAATAATATTTTTAAACTAGGAAGGAGAGTAGCTAGCGCAGGAAGCGCCGTCATTGGGTTTCTACCTGCGTCCAAATTTACCAGCGCCATTTTGACTCGTACGCCTAAATTGGGCCTAGATTATGATGGACATATGACCATGGTATGTATTAGATTGTGAGCTCCTCTGGAGGGACAGTGAGCGACATAACTATGGCAAAGTCCACGTTATGCAGAACTCAGGTAACCGGATTCTCAACTAACCAGCGTGCCTAGAGGGGATAGCAGGAACTTTGTTTTGGGTGTTTTGGGGGGTGTTTACAGACATTAAAATACTCACTGAGCCTCCAGCAATGTCTTGTAGCCTTCCTGTAGCTCTGGCGTTCATGCATGACTCCCGGCTGGTCACGTGACCCGATGCGGGTCAGGTGTAAGTGCCGCCTTCCATGCACGGAGGATGCCAGAAAGCCGCTAGGAGCAACAGGAAGGCTACAAGACGTCGCTGGAGGCTCGGTGAGTATTAAGTGGGGAGGTTTGTGCTTTTTTCATCTGGTTGCCTGAGCAACCGGCAAGGACATGTATCCGGCATCAGGCGTTCCCCGCTTGTGTCGGATACTGAGGGACTTTGCTGTATATATACTTTGTAATAGCGCAGCGGAAGATGTCAGCACTATATACATAACAACCCACACAGTTAGACAAAATAGCTAGTGATTTTGCAGGAGATAACGAGTGTACAGGAGAATACTTTATATTGTACATTTCTTTCCCGCATACAGAAATCACACTGAATGTAAATGAGCGCGTTGATTATCATGGGCTATCAGATTTAATGCGCATTCCCAAGCGGGTAAATCCTGCCTACGACTTTGTTAAAGCAAAATCACTTCTCTATGAAGAAAGAATTCGGAGCTTGGGGCGTTTTGTCTCTTCTTTCTTCTTTTTATTTGTTTCCTGCACCTAGAAACGCAGGCTACAGAGGAAGAATTACAATTTTGTTTTAATTAAAAAAAGGAAACTAGACCAAGCGTGGAAAGAATCATGTTTAGCATTCCATAGCTGAATGTCACATGAAAGTTTCTTCTGTAGACAAGACAAACACAGGATCTTCTCAAAAAATTAGCATATTGTGATAAAGTTCATTATTTTCTGTAATGTACTGATAAACATTAGACTTTCATATATTTTAGATTCAAATACACACAACTGAAGTAGTTCAAGCCTTTTATTGTTTTAATATTGATGATTTTGGCATACAGCTCATGAAAACCCAAAATTCCTATCTCAAAAAATTAGCATATTTCATCTGACCAATAAAAGAAAAGTGTTTTTAAAACAAAAAAAGTCAACCTTCAAATAATTATGTTCAGTTATGCACTCAATACTTGGTCAGGAATCCTTTTGCAGAAATGACTGCTTCAATGCGGCGTGGCATGGAGGCAATCAGCCTGTGGCACTGCTCAGGTGTTATGGAGGCCCAGGATGCTTCGATAGCGGCCTTAAGCTCATCCAGAGTGTTGGGTCTTGCGTCTCTCAACCTTCTCTTCACAATATCCCACAGATTCTCTATGGGGTTCAGGTCAGGAGAGTTGGCAGGCCAATTGAGCAGAGTAATACCATGGTCAGTAAACCATTTACCAGTGGTTTGGGCACTGTGAGCAGGTGCCAGGTCGTGCTGAAAAATGAAATCTTCATCTCCATAAAGCTTTTCAGCAGATGGAAGCATGAAGTGCTCCAAAATCTCCTGATAGCTAGCTGCATTGACCCTGCCCTTGATAAAACACAGTGGACCAACACCAGCAGCTGACATGGCACCCCAGACCATCACTGACTGTGGGTACTTGACACTGGACTTCAGGCATTTTGGCATTTCCCTCTCCCCATTCTTCCTCCAGACTCTGGCACCATGATTTCTGAATGACATGTAAAAGTTGCTTTCATCTGAAAAAAGTACTTTGGACCTCTGAGCAAGAGTTCAGTGCTGCTTCTCTGTAGCCCAGGTCAGGCGCTTCTGCTGCTGTTTCTGGTTCAAAAGTGGGTTCATGCTTCCATCTGCTGAAAAGCTTTATGGAGATGAAGATTTCATTTTTCAGCATGACCTGGCACCTGCTCACAGCGCCAAAACCACTGGTAAATGGTTTACTGACCATGGTATTACTGTGCTCAATTGGCCTGCCAACTCTCCTGACCTGAACCCCATAGAGAATCTGTGGGATATTGTGAAGAGAAAGTTGAGAGACGCAAGACCCGACACGCTGGATGAGCTTAAGGCCGCTATCGAAGCATCCTGGGCCTCCATAACACCTGAGCAGTGCCACAGGCTGATTGCCTCCATGCCACGCCGCATTGAAGCAGTCATTTCTGCAAAAGAATTCCCGACCAAGTATTGAGTGCATAAGTGAACATAATTATTTGAAGGTTGACTTTTTATGTTTTAAAAACACTTTTCTTTTATTGGTCGGATGAAATATGCTAATTTTTTGAGATAGGAAAATTGGGTTTTCATGAGCTGTATGCCAAAATCATCAATATTAAAACAATAAAAGGCTTGAACTACTTCAGTTGTGTGTATTTGAATCTAAAATATATGAAAGTCTAATGTTTATCAGTACATTACAGAAAATAGTGAACTTTATAACAATATGCTAATTTTTTGAGAAGATCCTGTAGGTGGAAGGCTGAACAGACAACAGAACTCAAACACATGGAGCTGCTGACTCCTCTGGTGTGCACCAGGCCTAACTATGGAAAGATGGATATCATTTTAAAGCTCTCTCTTTCTCCTCTTTCTGACGACCCCTAAATCGTTGCCCTGCACCTTTTAGTTTTCTCTATTTCGCGATCGAAATCGCAGCCGCAGCAATTTCATTCATGAAAATAGCGAAAACTAAAAGGTGTAGGGCGGCGATTTATATATCATTGGAAGGAGGAGAAAGAGAGCTTTAAAATGATATGCATCTTTCCATAGTTTCTGCACAGCTCGGAGTCCCTTTAAATCCTGTTTGTTTTTAAATTATGTTTCATACAGTATATTTGCAGGCTTAGATACACATTACCTATAGTTATATGAAAATTGCACATAAATGGATTTGGCTTGAGAGAGGTTTTTACAGTAAATTTAGACAACCAACCGTTTTGGCAGTGGTGTAGCTAAGGAACTATGGGCCCCAGTGCAAGTTTTACAATGGGACCCCCCAAGCACTCCATATAACAATTGATACGGCGCACCAAAACCTGCCAAAGACAACAACAATGTCATAGGTGCAAGTAGGGGATGGGGAGCAGTTTGTTAATGATTACTACTATTTAAAGCGTCTATAGAAGTGATTATTACCAACACTGGGTCAATAGGCCAATAAAGAGATAATATTGTGCTCAAGGGAGGGCCCCTCTGACCCAAGGGCCCCGATGCGGTCGCTACCTCTGCAACCTCTATTTCTGCGTCACTGTGTTTCGGGCACAAGTTGCCCTTCGTCAGGCCTTTGCAAACAGTGTCTCCTCGAACTGACCAAACAGAATCAAAGTTGTGTTATACGGAAAGGGGCATCCATTCCAACCAAATACAACTCTGCACTTCCCCAATGGCCAGGAGAAAAACAGCTGTGCAGCTAACAGGAAGTGCATAATTTAGGAAACGGCCTAGTGTGGTTGTCTAACTTTGCTGTAAAAACCTCTATCAAGCCAAATCCACTTATGTGCAATTTTCATATAACTATCGGAAATGTGTATCTACCAAGCCTGCAAATCTATGAAACTTAATATATTATGACTGATGTTTACTGAAAATTGTTCGACATTTTGAAATAAATAAAGTTTAAATTATTTCTTGGACTGCAATACATCCTTGTGGTATCTTAAAGGATACCTGAAGTGACGAATGACATGATGCGATAGACATAGGTATGTAAAATGCCAAGCACACTAATAACTATGTTGTGTTCCTTTTTTTCTTTCTCTGCCTGAAAGAGTTAAATATAAGGTATGTAAATGGCGGACTCATTCCTGACTCAGACAGGAAGTGACTACAGTGTGACCCTCACTAATAAGAAATTCCAACTATAAAACACTTTCCTAGCAGAAAATGGCTTCTGAGAGCAAGAAAGAGGTAAAAAGGCTCAATGGTTGATAGATTTTAGCTCTGGCATACTTCAATGAATGTGTCATTGAGCAAAAACAATAAAACTGTTAAAACTTAAAAAGTAGATTTAAACATAAAATAAAACTGTGGAATATCTTAAAACGTCATTTTTAGGAGAAGTAAGATAGATACAGTTGTCTATTTCATTCGTTTATTTTCGCTTCGGGTGTCCTTTAACCTCTTGAGGACCACAGGTTTTCACCCCCCTAGTGGCCGGGCGATTTTTTACAATTCAGCACTCTGCAGCTCTAACAGTTTTTACTCGGCCATACAACTTAGCAGCCAAATTAATTTTACCCCCTTTTCTTCCCACCAACAGAGCTTTCTGTTGGCATCTGATTACTGCTGCGATTTTTTTTTATTATTATTATTTTTTTTTTATTATTCCTCCCACCTTCCCTCCCTCCCTCCCATCAGCCTATGGGAGGGATAAGATTGTGAACCACTCCAGGGGACAGCTAAGTGACAAAGCTGTCCCAGGTACAGCGCTGCGCTAGATCGCAGTGCTGTACAAATAAAAATTCCCGTTTTTTTAACCAGCCGCCCAGCTCCGATCCCGGCTGGCAGGCTGATCACGGATCCCCGCTGTGCGTGACATCAGGGAACGTGTGTGGATTCCCTGCTAATCTTGGCCTCCAGGACCTGACACCAATCGGCGTAAGGCGGTCCTGGGGAGCCACTCTGTGACCATCCATCAGCGTTAAGCGGTCGCAGAGCAGTTAAAGGTTAGAACCTCTTAACCTTATAAATTTAACAAACAGCTGCTCTCCTGCACCATCTGGGCACTTGTTGGCCCTCGGAACTGGCGCTAGACGGGCACTTCTCCATAGAATCACACCTGACCATGCTCAGAGGTGACATATCTCAGTCCTCTGCTGCCGGTTAATGCTACCGCACATCAGTGCTTGACATGTGTGATGTAACTCCTACTGCCTTTTGGCCAGCAAAACTTTTGATGGGCCCCCCAATGTTCAGACCCTTACCCTTGCCTACCCCTAATGACCCTCACAGCCTAATTGCCCAAATCCCAAGTGTCATAAAACAAGTGCGGCCATCATAATCTTCACACTTATACCAAATGTAGCCACAGAAACACCTGATCTGAAGGATAGACCCCTGTATCAGAGGGAGGGCAGTAGTAGTTGGAGCCCCCTTACAGCTCCAGGCCCCCCTGCAGTCACAGCAGTTGCTCCCCTGTAGTTATGCTCAGAAGGGATGTTAAGCTATGACAAAATGGCTTCATTTCTATTGATTTAAGGAAAAAATATCAAATTTACGATTGTACCAGACTATAACTTTCAAGCAATTGGACGCAGTGGGAGTGGGGGGGGGGGGGGTGAGGTAGATCGCCGACCCATAGCAATAGTGAAAGCCATTGAAAATCCATGTGCAGTTTATGGGAACCTGATCTCTCTTTGATCAGATGTAGATCAGAGAGGGCTCGATCTGTTTGCCACATTGGGTGGCAATCTAAATGTGCAAGGCCAACTTCAGTTACACTTTTCATTCATCTCTAAAAGGTGGCTGGAATTCCTTAAGCAGGTAACTTCTTCTCACATAACCACTCTCTCTACTTATCTCGGTAGATAAGCCTCTTGTTCCTCCAGATATGGAGCCTCTGGATCCTTCCCACGTCCTTCTTCAAGCCACGGATCCAAATCACTGCCCCCCCCCCCTCCCCCCCTGCAAAACTTTGGATGGGCCCCCCGCTTTCTGCACAGATAAACTGAGAACCAATGGTATTCAATTGGCTAATGCACACTTAAATGTGTTTTCCCCATGCAGATAAAAACAGACAGCGTTAAGCACTGCATGCATTTTCTCTATCAATTACATTCGCTTCTGTGATAAAACGTGCATGTTTTCACACATACAGACACACATGGTTTGCAGAAAACGCATACAGAAAACTGAACGACGAGTGTGCTCCCAGCCTTTGTATGAATTGTTATTAGTGGCTGAGCAGATGCAATCATTAGAACAATTGTGCAGAGAGCAGAAAGCTTTTTCTCTCCTTGCCCTTAGTTGTCAGTCTCTCAGGACAGGGCCCCCTGCAGCTGCATTCCTTGCAAGGTCTATTGTTACTCCCCTGACTGAGACCCTAAGAAGTATACCACCACACTGTGGTACATGAACAAGCACGGATGCACTATGCAGGGGCAAGATGCTTTGCATCTGCGCAGGAGCAAGGAACTGCAGCTAGGGCTTGGTATAAAAAGCCTGCACAGTGCAGCATGTGGAGTGTGTCCAAGCTCTGTTGACATGCCCTTGTCGACGAGAGGGAGAGGGGAGGGGGTGTCTCAGCACTGGAATGGCAAGTTGGAGGGGGATGGGATAAGCCTCTGGATTATACAGAGACTTTCCTCTACTTAGGTAATTACCCATTTGGGCACATTCTTCCCTTCAGGTACACTTTTAAACACACCTGAATTGGCCTGGATGTATTAACCACTTCCTGCCCCAAGACATGAAAATAAGTCTCTGCAATCCCCTCCCTACAAAATCCTAGATAACACTGTTTATCTCTGAGCTGATAACAATGCTACACAGTTGTAAAGGAATTACAGCAAACCCCTCTCTTCTATCCATGGAATTCAATGGCAGGATTAATGAGCAAACAAGTGTAAAACAAACATTCCGGGAGCAGACAGATGAAACACGAAAGTAGGGTATATGCAATGTGCTACTATACATATTAAAACAAAATGAACTGTTTAAAATAAACAGGAGAGAGAGAGAGAAATAAAATGAGTGGGTTTAATGTACAATAGAAGCGATTTACATTAAAGCTATAATGTATGAAAGTGGATAAATTGTACATTTTTTCATTTTTTTTCCTTATTTTCCTTTTAAAATACATAGAAAATAAGGTAATTACTGAAAACAAATGTCAGCCACAAAAAAGCCTCATTTGTCCTGAATAAAACAATATATAGATCATTTAGTTGTGATAATTATTTATAAAGTTATTGCTAAAGTAATCAGAGCTGAGCTGAACTGTGAAAATGACCAGGGTAGGGAAGTGGTTGAAAATTATCTGGCAAGAGTTTACAGCTTTAGCGGTACGTTTAGCATGGTGGCATAGTGGTCTCTTGCCTTGCAGCCCTGGGTCCTGGTTCAAATCCCATCCAGGGCACTATCTGCACTGAGTTTGTATGTTCTCCCACTGTCTATGTGGGTTTCCTCTGGGCACTTTGGTTTCCTCCTACATACCAAAAACATACAGATAAGTTAATTGGCTTCTCCCTACACTGGTCCTAGACTACAATACATACACTACACGATACATACATAGTTATATGACTGTGGTAGGGGTTAGATTGTGAGTCCCTCTTAAAATTTAAAAATACAAATACATACAAATAAGAAGTATATTTCTTCAAGAGTAAAATGAGCCATACATTACTTTTCTCCTATGTTGCTGTCACTTACAGTAAGTAGTAGAAATCTGACATTACCGACAGGTTTTGGGCTAGTCCATCTCTTCATGGGGGATCCTCAGCATGGCCTTTATTTTTTATAAGGACATTCACTGAAAAAATGTATACAAAGATGCTGGCCAGCCTCCCTGCTCGCTGCACACTTTTTTGGCAGTTGGATGGAGCAACTGCAATTCACTAAGTGCTTTCAAAAAGAAAGAAAACCCTAAGAAACCCCATGAGAAAATGGGCTAGTCCAAAATCTACTGCCGTATATACTCATATATAAGCCGACCCGCATATAAGTCGAGGTACCAACTTTTCCCTCAGAAACCAGGAAAACGTGATAGACTCGCATATAAGCCCCATTCACAGTAGCTAGATGTGCCCCCAGTACAAGTCAGCCTCCATCCCCATAGCCAGATGTGCCCCAAGGATGATATAGCTGTGTCTCCAGGCCCCACTAGATGGCGTCATAGATATGAGACACAGCATTTGCCACACTGGAAGAATCCCCGATCATTGCACAGCTGACACATTGCTTGCATGCTCGGCTCTACAACCCAGGAGACGCAGGTAGTCCTGAGCAGCACACTATGCACACTATGTTGCAAGGGATGGGGGCACAGACAGAGCAGGGAGGCGGTAACAAAACCTGCCTGTAACAAAACCTGCTCCACCATCCGTTCTGCTCCACTGACTCGCATATAAGCCTAGGGGGTAACTTTTCAGCACATTTTTTGTGCTGTAAAATTATGCTTGTACGCGAGTATATACAGTACTTACTGTAAGTGACAGCAACATAGGAGAAAAGTAATGTATGTCTCATTTTACTCCGGAAGAAACATACTGTACTTCTTATTTGTATATGTTTACATGTATTTTACATCCTAAGATTTTCATGACAGAGGTCCTTTAAGTGACAAGACAATATACTCTGTACAGCGCTGCAGACGATGTCGGCACTATATAAATACTAATACTAATAATAATAAATGCTAAATAATACTGAACCTAAGGCGGCCATGAGGAAAGTATGGTTTTGTTTTGCTTTTTTTAATCATTTGTTTAACTTGACAGGAGATATTTAACTGTAGCGTGGACTAGAAAAAAAAGTGTTAGTTTTGGTAGAGGAATGGCAACATATGGCTGACACAGATAAATGGGAGGTTGGAGATCGCCCAACCTGGGAAAGGATACAATTTCCTCTGTAACAATATTCTGCAACACAATAAATTATAAGATAAAATGCTTCAAAGTGTCACAGTTTGTACAAAACAAATCAATTAACACTTTTCACTTGATGTAAGCAGTGATGGAGCTGGATAACTGCTCCAGCCTCTCGCCTGCCAGAACACAAAATAAAGACACACATATTTCTGAAGACATGTTACCCAATAATCCATTATCACAGCATTTCTACCACTGCACACATTGCATCACCAGCAAGCAGATTTATTGATTTCTCATTATCAGTCCTACTGAAAGAGGGATTTTAACCCAGGTCTGAAGTTATTCTCCTAATCGGTAGCCGACACCCCTTTTCCCATGAGAAATTTTTACATTTTCTCGAAAAAAAATCATCAGAGGCATCTCTATGGCTGATATTGTGGTGAAACCCCTCCCACAGTGTGATGTCAAGACCATGGCCGTGACAGTCTGTCTGTGAACCTCATTGCAAGCAGTATCTCCCTCTGTGCATATACATTTTAGCCTATCACAGTGTTAGAGGGTGTGTTTATAGATAATGACAGTTGGTGCTGTTTTTGTTTTTTTGTTTTTTTTTCTTGTCTGCTAGCATAAACCCGTATGTATATATTCTGCAGCCCCCTTCAAGCTGATCGGTCCCTAGCCATCCTCCTCCGCCACCTGAATCTTCCACTATGGGTACCTATAATTCGGTCAGTGAGCGCATTCCGGCCACACACACTTCCCCATCATGCTCCCGTAGCCAGGAGCATTCTGTACTGCATAGGCATAGAACTCGCCCAGCAACAGGAACTTGATGGGGGATGCGCACTACGTCCCGACTGGCTGAATTACCGTGACCCACAGCAGTAGATCGATGTACTGTATATATATATATATATATATATATATATATATATATATATATATATATACATAATAGGCTACCTAAACCCGTTGATTTAACCGCATGTGCCCGCCGCCCACGCGCCCGTTGCGCTCCCGCCGTGCGCCCGCCCGCCGTGCACACGCACACGGCCGCCCTGCTCCCCGGCCTCACCTCCTGTCCCAACGGCTTTCTGTACTGCGCATATCCGCAGTACAAAAAAGCTTTGGACGGACAGACAGGGAAAGTGGATGACGCAGGGACAGTTAGGCTTTATTGTGTAGGATATATGTATATATATATATATATATATATATATATATATATATATATATATATATATATATATATAAATTGATTCAACAAGGTGCTGAAAGCATTCTTTAGAAATGTTGGCCCTTATTGATAGGATAGCATCTTGCAGTTGATGGAGATTTGTGGGATGCACATCCAGGGCACAAAGCTCCCGGTTCATCAATCCCAAAAATGCTCTATTGGGTTGAGATCTGGTGACTGTGGAAGCCATTTTAGTACAGTGAACTCATTGTCATGTTCAAGAAACCAATTTGAAATGATTCGAGCTTTGTGACATGGTGCATTATCCTGCTGGAAGTAGCCATCAGAGGATGGGTACATGGTGGTCATGAAGGGATGGACATGGTCAGAAACAATGCTCAGGTAGCTTGTGGCATTTAAACAATGCCCAATTGGCACTAAAGGGCCTAAAGTGTGCCAAGAAAACATCCCCCACACCATTGCACCACCACCACCAGCCTGCACAGTGGTAACAAGGCATGATGGATCCATGTTCTCATTCTGTTTACGCCAAATTCTGACTCTATCGAGACTCATCAGACCAGACAACATTTTTCCAGTCTTCAACTGTCCAATTTTAGTGAGCTTGTGCAAATTGTAGCCTCTTTTTCCTATTTGTAGTGGAGATGAGTGGTACCAGGTGGGTCCTTTAGGGGAGTGTATATAATCTTTTTTTTTAATCTAATCAGGGGCTGATGAGTCACAATCCGTGACAAAACGCGTAGGGCGGAGCTTTGGGAGACGCACGCACGCTATACACAGGACACCGGCCGGGGACGCGCAGGAGGCGACCGGAGCTGTACCTGGATGTGTAACTATTAAGTACTTTGTTACAAGAGTTTTTAATGTACGTGGATTTTAAGAGGGGCCATGGGCGCTCTTATTAAACTAAGTGCACATCATATCCGCGCAAGAGGAGTAAAAAACAATTAAAACATAAAACAAAAACAAAAAACAAAGTCCCATAAAGCATGCCAAGTTAAAAGTCCTCAGAAAGACTCCATAAAAGCTCCACAATAAAACTTCAGCGCTAAATGTTCCTTCAAATATTCATTCCTCCACCAACATCCTTCAAAGTGCAGGCTTACCAGCTTCCAAAAAGACCCAAGTTATAAGGTCTAAAGCGTGTATACATATGCCACCACGATCACTGGTTTCAATCCATTCTTCTATACTGACATGTCCAGCTTCCTTCCTCAGCATACAGACATTCCCAGCGTTATATAATAGATGAATAAAACCATCTAAGTGTACTCCGTTTAAAAAGTCCACCAGATTTATTCAATACAGAAACATATACAGACTACTTACTTCTGGGCCCTTTTGACAGGGACCCACAGCAGTAAAAAGCGTAAAATAGTAAGTGGGGTGCCGCTCTCCCATCCACTAATCGTCCGTCCGACCAGGTTTCGCACTAGCTTCATCAGGGGCTCGCCGAACCGAAGGGTAGGAAAGCCGGCATTTAAATAGAGAAGCCGCGGCGTTACCAACGCGTCATCGGCCATAGCGTGAGTCTGCAGCGTCACTTCCGCCGCGTCAGTTCCGAACTTCCGCCGCTTGGAGCGCACGGAAGGTAAAGTATAAACGGAAGCATCCACTTAGTTTTTAACATCAATGGAGCGCAAGAGGAACGTAGGGAACGCAAGGAAGGTGCGTATCCATTCCCCCTCTCGCCCTCTATACAATAAAAAGATGAAAAACTCAATCCTCGTTATAGTGAATGGGTTGTGGACCCCACTTACTTTACAGGTAATAAAGTGTGCCTAAATATTACTGCAATTATATTACATATCTACATTAATCAACATTGCAAGTACCCAAAATTACAAAACATAAAAATAAAAATGTCCGTGTGGAAAATTATACGTTGGGCGAACTAAGAGACCCCACAAAGAAAGGATAGGGGAACACATCACTAACATAAGAAATGGGGTACAGGAACACTCAGTGTCCAATCAATTTAGGTTAGCTCATCAGCAGGACCCTTCAGGATTAATTTTCTGTGGGATAAAAAGGAATTTGGGTAACTGGAGGGGGTCAAATAGGGTTAGGAGCATATTCCAAGCAGAAACTAAATGGATATTTAGGCTGAACTGTATGGAACCAATGGGCTTGAATATTGAGCTGGATTTGAATTGTTTTATTGTTTTTTTATATGATGATTTTCCGGTGTTTACATTATTTAATTTATTTTTAGTTTATGTATTTCCTTATAATATTTTTTATGTTTTTTATGTTTTTAATTTTAATTTCATTTTTATTTTTATGTTTTGTAATTTTGGGTACTTGCAATGTTGATTAATGTAGATATGTAATATAATTGCAGTAATATTTAGGCACACTTTATTACCTGTAAAGTAAGTGGAGTCCACAACCCATTCACTATAACGAGGATTGAGTTTTCCATCTTTTTATTGTATAGAGGGCGAGAGGGGGAATGGATACGCACCTTCCTTGCGTTCCCTACGTTCCTCTTGCGCTCCATTGATGTTAAAAACGAAGTGGATGCTTCCGTTTATACTTTACCTTCCGTGCGCTCCAAGCGGCGGAAGTTCGGAACTGACGCGGCGGAAGTGACGCTGCGGACTCACGCTATGACCGATGACGCGTTGGTAACGCCGCGGCTTCTCTATTTAAATGCCGGCTTTCCTACCCTTCGGTTCTGCGAGCCCCTGATGACGCTACTGCGAAACCTGGTCGGGCGGACGATTAGTGGATGGGAGAGCGGCACCCCACTTACTATTTTACGCTTTTTACTGCTGTGGGTCCCTGTCAAAAGGGCCCAGAAGTGAGTAGTCTGTATATGTTTCTGTATTGAATAAATCTGGTGGACATTTTAAACGGAGTACACTTAGATTGTTTTATTCATCTATTATATAACGCTGGGAGTGTCTGTATGCTGAGGAAGGAAGCTGGACATGTCGGTATAGAAGAATGGATTGAAACCAGTGATCGTTATAACTTGGGTCTTTTTGGAAGCTGGTAAGCCTTCACTTTGAAGGGTGTTGGTGGAGGAATGAATATTTGAAGGAACATTTAGCGCTGAAGTTTTATTGTGGAGCTCTTATTAAACTGATTTACACTATGCAAGGTTGTCTTTCTTATACCTTTTAGAAGCTGTCGTATGGAATTGATACGCTTTATATCAAAGCAGTGATCTGGTGAGCTAAGGAAAACAGGGGGGGGGGGTGTGCATTCCTCCTGTTCTATTGGTGACAGCCTTGATCACTTCAGCAAACCTTTTTGAGCACAAGGGTGTTATGATAAGGCGTTACTCGCTATGAGAGCTCCCCTCTTTTACTCTGCTTATTTTTAAGGTCCTGTGGAGGTTACAAGTGGACTCTGCGGACGCTGCTATTTTGACTGGGATCGATGCAAAAGAGCCATTGAGCTCCACGACTTTCAAAGTCACAGAGAGCTCTGTCTTCTGAAGCTTATTATCTCAAGTGTCTGGCACTGTATTGTTTTTTCTTATGCGGAGAACAGTTCAAAAGTTCACTAGCCTGCTGTGTAAAATCATTTTGAATGCTGAGTAGTGTGTAAACTGCAAATATTAGAGAATGATGCAATGTTATAAAAAAAAAACAACTATATAACTGAAAATAAAAATATGAGAATATATTCTTTGTTACTTATGTTCTAGTAATTATACGTACTACACAACCAATGCATTATATCATCATTTTTTTTCGATTCAGTGTGCCTTTAAGTGGCTGTAGCTCTGGCGTTGGAGTCTGCCAGGAGAAAAACACAATATAAATGTTCTGTGTCTGGTCTATTCACTTCTACATATGACCCGGGCTGGCCTTTGACCTGAGCGACCTTAGTGATCGCTCAGGGCGCCGGGCCGCCGGCTTCCAGGGGGGCGCTCCTGTTTTGCCACCTTGGCAGCATATGTTATTTTGTGCTGCGGGCGGCTGCGGGCTCCGGCTGGGTCCATTGCTTGCTCCGCCCCCTGATGCCGCTGGGGGTGATGGGGGCGAAGACCAGCAACTGCTGCGGCGCTGCCTCTTGGAGTCAGTGCGAGACTCTGCCCAGCTCCGCGATAGGATGGCTGGATGGAGCGCTAAAGCGTGCAGCACGTATGCCAGCCACCCTGCCCTGTGTGACACGAGTCCTGGCTCTGTGCTCCCAGAATTCATTCCGGCTGGCCCTGACAAGAGAAGACTGACCAAGTGACCAGCAGTAAGTAAGGCTCCCTATCCCCAACCTACCGACGCTGAGAGGGGAAGGGGGGGGGGGGATACAATCTGCTGCCTACCTAAATATACTAAAGGGGATCTGCAACTAGTAGCCTAAGCCTATACACTAAGGGGGGATCTGTGTATATATATATATATATATATATATATATATATATATATATATATATATATATATATATATATACACTAATGGGGGATCTGCCTACAAGACTAGTAGCCTATATACACTAAGGGGGGGATATGCCTATAATAGAGCACGTGAAGAGGATGAATGGGGGGGGGACCAAAATCTGGTTACGCTCAGGGTGCTGTGAAACCTAAGGCCGGCCCTGTATAGGACTAATGTTAAAGAGGAACTGTAGTGGAAGTAATGTGATGAACAAAACTGCCTATTTTTTACACTATCAATTTATACATTATACAGTTGTTAGCCCATTGTAAAATCTTTCCTCACCCCAAATTAACATTCTGTAATTCATCACAGGTGGCAATATCTTTAGTCCAGTCCTGTCAGGTGTTCTCTGTGGAATGTTTGCTTCTGAGCATCCCAAAGCCAGTCCAAAATATACTTGGTCTCCCAGAATTCCGGGGGGGGGGGGGGTAGGATATTTCCACATAGCTTAACAGCCTAGGCTAAGCATGACTAGGAGGGCAGGGCTAAATACCAATAAACAGTAATATATAGCTATAGGAAGTGTTTCTGAAGCTGAAACCAGGAAAATGACCATAAAAGTGGGTATCCTGAATAATTTATGCATTACTGCATTCTACTATATGGCACTACAGTGCCCATGGCCGGATTTCAGACAAGGCCACAAAGGCCATGGCCTAGGGCCCCAGGGAAGCAAGGGGCGAGCTGTGAGCAGCAGGCGGGCAGTTGCAGTTAGCCTGTCGAACATTCGTCCTGCTACACAGTTTGCTCATAGGGGTCGGCGGCTACCAACAGCCGGATCTGGCATTCGGGAATGAAGAGGGAACGAACGGGCATACAGTAATCTCTGAGCTGCCTGTCACTCACCAAATGTGCTGCTCACCAAAGAGCTTACAATCTAATCCCTGTCATCACTGCACTAACGGTCCTCAGAGGAGCTTATAATGTAATCACTGCCATCACTTCACTAACTGTCCTCAGAGGAGCTTATAATGTAATCACTGCCATCACTTCACTAACTGTCCTCAGAGAAGCTTATAATGTAATCACTGCCATCACTTCACTAACTGTCCTCAGAGAAGCTTATAATGTAATCACTGCCATCACTTCACTAACTATCCTCAGAGGAGCCTACAATCTAATACCGAACGTGTTGGGTAGGGAGGTTAGGATACTGTCGATCCAGGGGCGGCTGGTGATAGTGGGCCTTGGGCGATAAACAGTACTAATCCGGCCCTGACAGTGCCTCTTTAATATACCCCTCTGACTATTCAGTTTGCAGTGTTATTTGAAAACTTTTTTTTCCTACAGCAAGGTGCAATTTAAGTTCTGCAGTCTCTTGGCATAGAAGGTTTTTATAACATGTGCCTGGCTCTGTAATGAGTTCCTCTATTGCAGGATGACCCTTCCTGCTCCCCTATAACTTGTCCCTGCACAGTGTAACTCCGCATGGAAAGCCAGACCTCGATCTGCCAGCAGAGCTGAAACATGTGGAGATGCATAAAGTACAAGAAACAACATTTCAGTGTTTGTAAAATGTGCTATATCAAAAGCAGAAAAACCGAATTCCGGTAATGTGCGCCGGTAAAAGAAACAACTTCGGAATGGGATTTTAATTCAAACAGGGTTGAGTACAGATGACAGAGCTATGCTGCCATCTAGAGGTTAAAATATCAATCATATGAATATGATGATTATTATTTCATATAGTTATGACATGTTCTACAGCACAGAGTTCATGGTTCTTTTGTTGTTGTTTTTTTATTATTTTATTCTGTTTTGTTTTTTTAATTAACAAATGTGGAACATTACTATTACTATTTAGTATTTATATAGCGTTGACATCTTCAGCAGCGCTTTACAGCGAACATAGTCATGTCACTAACTGTCCCTCAGAGGGGCGCTTCATATAATCTCTACCATAGTCATCATGGTCTAGGAACAATTTAGGGGTCGAAACCAGTGCCCGTGCATTGTAAGGGCCCTTTTCCACTAGAGCGATTGTGATTGCTGAATCGCAAAATCGCAAATCGCTAGTGATTTTTAAATCGCTAGAGTTGTTATTTTATCATAGAAATCACGAGAAGTATTTTCCACTACAGTGATTCGATTTGGAAATCGCTACTCGCCAGGGGCGTCGCTAGCCCTATTTTGGGGGGACACGTGCCCCCAATCTGTCCTGGGGTGCCACGGATCTCCGCCCGGCCGCCCCCTCTGTCAGCGGCTCCCTCCAGCCGCCGCGTCACTCAGACCTCAGGATCAGGCGGCGAGCCGGCGACCAATCGTGCGGGCGCTAGGACCCAGCGCCCGCACTGATATGCGGAAGTGACATCACTTCCGCATATCGAGCGGGTGCGTCCGGCGCCTGCTCGTACTGGTCGGGTCGCCACTGATCCTGAGGTCTGCTGCGAGGTAAGGGGGGGGGAGCGGCGGCGGCGGCTAGAGGGGGGGCCTCCCTGTCACTCACTCACTCACTCACTCCCTAAAGGGCCTTCCTGTCACTCACTCACTCCCTAAAGGGGCTCCCTGTCACTCACTCACTCCCTAAAGGGGCTCCCTGTCACTCACTCACTCCCTAAAGGGCCTCCCTGTCACTCACTCACTCCCTAAAGGGGCTCCCTGGCACTCACTCACTCCCTAAAGGGGCTCCCTGTCACTCACTCACTGCCTAAAGGGGCTCCCTGTCACTCACTCACTCCCTAAAGGGGCTCCCTGTCACTCACTCACTGCCTAAAGGGGCTCCCTGGCACTCACTCACTCCCTAAAGGGCTTCCCTGTCACTCACTCACTGCCTAAAGGGGCTCCCTGGCACTCACTCACTACCTAAAGGGGCTCCCTGTCACTCACTCACTCCCTAAAGGGGCTCCCTGGCACTCACTCACTCCCTAAAGGGGCTCCCTGGCACTCACTCACTCCCTAAAGGGGCTCCCTGTCACTCACTCACTCACTCCCTAAAGGGGCTCCCTGGCACTCACTCACTCCCTAAAGGGGCTCCCTGTCACTCACTCACTGCCTAAAGGGGCTCCCTGTCACTCACTCACTCCCTAAAGGAGCTCCCTGTCACTCACTCACTGCCTAAAGGGGCTCCCTGGCACTCACTCACTGCCTAAAGGGGCTCCCTGGCACTCACTCACTACCTAAAGGGACTCCCTGGCACTCACTCACTCCCTAAAGGGGCTCCCTGTCACTCACTCACTCCCTAAAGGGGCTCACTGGCACTCACTCACTCCCTAAAGGGGCTCCCTGTCACTCACTCACTGCCTAAAGGGGCTCCCTGGCACTCACTCACTGCCTAAAGGGTCTCCCTGTCACTCACTCACTGCCTAAAGGTGCTCCCTGGCACTCGCTCACTACCTAAAGGGCCTCCCTGTCACTCACTCACTTCCTAAAGGGGCTCCCTGTCACTCACTCACTCTCTAAAGGGGCTCCCTGTCACTCACTCCCTAAAGGGGCTCCCTGTCACTCACTCACTCCCTAAAGGGGCTCCCTGTCACTCACTCACTCACTCACTCACTCACTCACTCACTCCCTAAAGGGGCTCCCTGGCACTCACTCACTCCCTAAAGGGGCTCCCTGGCACTCACTCACTGCCTAAAGGGGCTCCCTGGCACTCACTCACTCCCTAAAGGGGCTCCCTGGCACTCACTCACTGCCTAAAGGGGCTCCCTGGCACTCACTCCCTAAAGGGGCTCCCTGGCACTCACTCACTGCCTAAAGGGGCTCCCTGGCACTCACTCACTCCCTAAAGGGGCTCCCTGGCACTCACTCACTGCCTAAAGGGGCTCCCTGGCACTCACTCCCTAAAGGGGCTCCCTGGCACTCACTCACTGCCTAAAGGGGCTCCCTGTCACTCACTCACTGCCTAAAGGGGCTCCCTGTCACTCAGTCACTGCCTAAAGGGGCTCCCTGTCACTCAGTCACTGCCTAAAGGGCTCCCTGTCACTCACTCACTGCCTGAAGGGGCTCCCTGGCACTCACTCACTGCCTGAAGGGGCTCCCTGGCACTCACTCACTGCCTGAAGGGGCTCCCTGGCACTCACTCACTGCCTAAAGGGGCTCCCTGGCACTCACTCACTGCCTAAAGGGGCTCCCTGGCACTCACTCACTGCCTAAAAGGGGTCCCTGTCACTCACTCACTGCCTAAAGGGGCTCCCTGTCACTCACTCACTGCTTAAAGGGGCTCCCTGTCACTCACTCACTGCCTAAAGGGGCTCCCTGGCACTCACTCACTGCCTGAAGGGCCTCCGTGTCACTCACTCACTGCCTGAAGGGCCTCCCTGGCACTCACTCACTACCTGAAGGGCCTCCCTGGCACTCACTCACTGCCTGAAGGGGCTCCCTGGCACTCACTCACTGCCTGAAGGGGCTCCCTGGCACTCACTCACTGCCTGAAGGGGCTCCCTGGCACTCACTCACTGCCTGAAGGGGCTCCCTGGCACTCACTCACTGCCTGAAGGGGCTCCCTGGCACTCACTCACTGTCTGAAGGGGCTCCCTGGCACTCACTCACTGCCTAAAGGGGCTCCCTGTCACTCACTCACTGCCTAAAGGGGCTCCCTGTCACTCACTCACTGCCTAAAGGGGCTCCCTGTCACTCACTCACTGCCTAAAGGGGCTCCCTGTCACTCACTCACTGCCTAAAGGGCCTCCCTGTCACTCACTCACTGCCTGAAGGGCCTCCCTGTCACTCACTCACTGCCTAAAGGGGCTCCCTGTCACTCACTCACTGCCTGAAGGGGCTCCCTGGCACTCACTCACTGCCTGAAGGGCCTCCCTGTCACTCACTCACTGCCTGAAGGGCCTCCCTGGCACTCACTCACTGCCTGAAGGGCCTCCCTGGCACTCACTCACTGCCTGAAGGGGCTCCCTTGCACTCACTCACTGCCTGAAGGGGCTCCCTGGCACTCACTCACTGCCTGAAGGGGCTCCCTGGCACTCACTCACTGCCTGAAGGGGCTCCCTGGCACTCATTCACTGCCTGAAGGGGCTCCCTGCAGAGCCGGGACAAGGTCCTCCAGCACCCGAGGCTGAGACACCAAAGTGCGCCCCTCCATCCCTGCCACCCCAGCTGTCACACACTGATTGCTATTGGACTAAGAGGCGCCACAGGGCCCACAACCTTCCCAACACCTTAATATGTAGTTATCTGGCTTGCAGTCACTGCCATTTATCCCCTTTTCTTATTTCTTTCTGCTTCAAACACAATTAGGAATGACAGCTGAATGAATTCTGCGCCCCCTCTTACACTGCGCCCTGAGGCTGGAGCCTCTCCAGCCTATGCCTCGGCCCTGGCTCCCTGGCACTCACTCACTGCCTGAAGGGGCTCCCTGGCACTCACTCACTGCCTGAAGGGGCTCTCTGGCACTCACTCACTGCCTAAAGGGGCTCCCTGGCACTCACTCACTGCCTGAAGGGGCTCCCTGTCACTCACTCACTACCTAAAGGGGCTCCCTGGCACTCACTCACTACCTAAAGGGGCTCCCTGGCACTCATTAACTACCTAAAGGGGCTCCCTGTCACTCACTATCGGGGTCCCTGTCACTCACTACCTAACTGGAGGCGCCTGTCACTCACTAGCTAACCTGGGGGTCCCTGTCACTCACTACCTAACTTGGGGGGGGGCTACCATATTAAGGGGGCATTCTGCCTATTTATGTGAAATGCTGTCTATTTATGTGCCTCATGACTGCTGAATTTGTCTTGTTGGGAGCCTCATGATTTGTTGGGGGCCTCATGATTGCTGAACTTGTCTTGTTGGGGGCCTCATGATTTGTTGGGGGCCTCATGATTTGTTGGGGGCCTCATGATTGCTGAATTTGTCTTGTTGGGGGTCACATGATTGCTAACTGCGAGACTATGGGAAAAGCTGAATCCTTATCATATGAGACAATAGCATTAAACCTACTTTTTTAGCTTTTTAAAGCAGAAAATAAAACTGGGAGGTTCTAAAAAATTGAATACATTTTTCAGGAGTAGGATGGATGAAATTGTTTATCTTCACAGTTTATTTTCAACTTGGATTTTCCATAATGTTCATGTATGAGTTAAAACGTTTGTACAGTATTTAGTTTAAATTGCGGTTGCCACTTTGCGATAGATAAGTGACTTTTGGGTTGCAGTTTGGGCACTCGGCCTCCAAAAGGTTCGCCACCACTGTCATAATCTAATGTCCCACCATTGCTAGGTTCATGTAAATTTGTTTCCACCCGGCCGTTACCACACCTATATTCTGGTCCATGGCCCACCCATTTTTCGGTGCGGCACGATAAGCACGCCGCACAACGTGATCCTCTTATTTTTGGCACGCTAGCTGCAGTGTGCTGAATTCTGCTGCCTACAGTATGTACAGTATACGCTGTTCTCTAGTGCTTGCACTGTGTGCTGATTTACCTCCAGTTTGTACAGTGTAAGGTGTTACTCTGTGCCTTTACTGATTGTAAACCAGCTATATTGTATGCTGATCCCTGCTACTTTCAGTATGTTCAGTATTAGCTGTAAAGCCTGGTACACACATACAATTTTGATTAGCCAATTTTAGCTCTGTTCATAAAATTCATTGTCAGTTGGCCCACTTACTGCACGGGGGTGGTAAAATTGGGGGTCAGTGATTGACCAATCAAAATTGTATGTGCGTATACATCTTTGATCTATGCCTATACTGATTGTAAATTATCCAAATAAAGGACAGGGGGCTCCATACAATATTTTGATGGGCAGGCCCGTTATCTGTAGCTTACACCACTGCTAAGTTCATGTACATTTGGCCCCACCCATGGCCACGCCCACTCACCTCATGGCCACGCCTATTTTTGCCGCATCGCGCGCCTCATATACCTCCCCGCCTGGTGCCCACAGGTGCCCCCGATCTCCAAGGACCCTAGAAACGCCCCTGCTAATCGCAAATCGCAATCGCTTGCTGGAGCGATTTTTACAATGATAATGCAATGCAAATGAAAATCACAAATAGCAATCGCATAACAGAATGAATGAAAAATCGCAAGCGCAATCGCTGGCGTTTGTGATTTGTGATTGCGATTGCTAGTGGAAAAGGGCCCTAAATCTCACCATTAACATTTGTGGGGCGGTCGAAGGGGTGAAATCGTTGAAGCGGGGTGAGGCAGGTTCCTCAGGTGGCTGAAGTGGGGGGCGCCTGCCCAGTCGTGGGTGGGGGGGGCGCCGAGCTGGAGGGGGTAGCAGCCAGGAAGGGGGAGCAGACCCCCCCCTTCCTCACCTACGGCTTCCCCGTCCACACTCCCCCTATAGCTATTTACGCAGCACTTTAGTCAGCAGCGAGCGGGAAAGCAATACCTCACCTTCTTACGTTACAGAGCTGCGTTCCACCGCGTTCCACCGCTCGTCACTCCCTGCAATGCCGCCCACTGTATTTACTGGGGGGGGGGGGGGCGTCATCCTCACAAGTTTGCCTTAGGCCGCAAGAAGTCTACAATCAACTGTCTGTGGAAAAGAGGCCCAAATGTCCCACATAAGGGAGTTACATCCTAATCACTACCGTAGTCACAAACTCTATAGTACCTTCCACAGTTTGCCTCCCCTTCCACTCTCCAGAAACCCATAATTATATTAGTATAGAACTACAAAGAAATGGATGCCGGAGTGTATACTCAGTATACACTGGAAAATGGTTGCAGAAGTCCCAGTGGGGAGGGAGGAAGAACGGAGGCATGGGCCTGGATTTTATGACTGAAGGGTAGCCACTTATGCCAGCTGTAGCCACTCATTAGCAGCAGCCACTCACTAGCATCCACCGCAATGGCAGCAGCAGCCACTCACTAGCATCCACCACAATGGCAGCAGCAGCCACTCACTAGCATCCACCACAATGGCAGCAGCAGCCACTCACTAGCATCCACCACAATGGCAGCAGCAGCCACTCACTAGCATCCACCGCAATGGCAGCAGCAGCCACTCACTAGCATCCACCACAATGGCAGCAGCAGCCACTCACTAGCATCCACCACAATGGCAGCAGCAGCCACTCACTAGCATCCACCACAATGGCAGCAGCAGCCACTCACTAGCATCCACCACAATGGCAGCAGCAGCCACTCACTAGCATCCATCACAATGGCAGCAGCAGCCACTCACTAGCATCCACCACAATGGCAGCAGCAGCCACTCACTAGCATCCACCACAATGGCAGCAGCAGCCACTCACTAGCATCCACCACAATGGCAGCAGCAGCCACTCACTAGCATCCACCACAATGGCGGCAGCAGCAGCCACTCACTAGCATCCACCACAATGGCAGCAGCAGCCACTCACTAGCATCCACCACAATGGCAGCAGTAGCCACTCAGCAAATGCCACTATGCTATCAGCAGCCACTCAGTAACATCCACCACTATGTCAGCAGCCACAGTCACTCATTAGCAGATGCCACTATGCTAGCAGCAGCCACTAATTAGCAGCTGCCACTGCACACTGAAGGGAACATGCTGACTGCAGACATGGTATATAATTTATTTATAGTGGAAATGGTTTATTTGATAAAACTATAATAGGTGCACTGTACCTGGGGGCAATCAGAAAAAAATGTGTTGAATTTCTTTAGTTCGCCCCCCTTAGCTATCTCAAGACCGATGATATGACCCTTGGTCCAAAAAGTTTGGACACCCCTAGTTTAAGAATTTTTAGCCACACTTAAGTACACTAACACTTGTAATGATCAGTAGTAGATGTACTCATGTTTTTGAGCCATTTTTTCCTGTACAGAAACAAATGGTACGTTTTAATCATCAGCTTTCTCACATCCAGCAGGTTAATAAAATTCCTTTTTATGCTCATTGTTCTTTAGTAATTGTCACGCTTCATAGCAGACACCTGTTAGTAAACCTATTCTTGTTTTTCACTTCTTCTGAGTGACCTGCAAAGAAAATCTTCTTCTTCTTCTTCTGGTCTTTTGCTGCCATCTAGTGGTCATTGTATTCATTAAATCTGTCCTGATAAGATTATAAAAAGAGCAGTGTAAAATGGAACATTTTTCTACTCCATTCCATGGAAGAAGGAGCAGTGCTAAAACAATCTAAGACATGCATGTCAAACTCTGGCCCACGGGCCAAATCTGGCCCCCAAAGCCATTCAATTTGGCCCCCAAGTAGCTTTCCCACTTTGCATTATGTTTTGCCCTCTCTAGACCACCAGCAGGGAAGGTGTATTGAAAGTGAAGCCCTAGAACACCAGGGAAAGCCATATGGGGCAAAGCACTAAACACTAGGGAACTGTATTATACGGGAGGGTGGGAGTCCCTAGACACCAGGGAACTGTATATGGGGAGCAGTAGACACCAGGGAGCTTTATTTGGAGCACAGCGTGACCAAGCGTCCACTGAGACGTGAAACGGCCGTCGCAAGCCCCATTCGGTGCCCGGCACCCCCCCACCTCCATCACACCATCACTTGAGGATCCGTATCCCGGATGTATGGTAGATGTATCACCTGTACCTAAGCACTGCAATAAAGAGATTGGACGGAAGGTGCCCGGAGGTTCTGCTTCTTTTTCTACATATTGGATGGTATTGAAAGTGAAGCCCTAGAACACCAGGGAGCTTTATAAGGGAGGTCGCCACTCAATAGAGTTTGGCCGCGTCCCAGCCGATAGCTTGGCAATTAGTTACCAGTTGCTGAGTTGAACTAGCTCATACCTCCCAACATTTAAGAAAGGTAAACCGGGACATTAAGGCCACACCCCTAACCACACCCCCAATACACCCCTAGTCCCACATTCCGTAAAGAATGTTTAAAGAAATAAACAAAACAAAAAATGATCGAGGCGCCAGCCGGCAATATAAGATGCAGAATGCCGGTAATCACAATGTATATTCATTCGTACCTCCCTCCCACCGAATGTGCCCCCGTGCCCCCTGTTTGCAGAGTATAAAGTGCACAGCGGAGCGGCGTTCATCTTACCGTTCATCCTCACCTGCATCTGGCTCTATTGTTTCCTGCTTCCAGGGGGCACGGGGGCACATTCGGAGGGAGGGTGGTTCGAATGAATATACATTGTGATTACCGGCATTCTGCATCTTATATTGCCGGCTGGTGCCTCAACCTTTTCTCCCCGCTCTCTGCCCATTGCCGGCGGCCGGGACATAAGGGGGCCACATCAGGATTGCGGGAGAGCCCCCCCAAAAATCGGGCCAGTCCCGCAAAATTCTGGACTGTTGGGGAGTATGGCTAGCTGAAGTCTAATTGATCGCCAGCTACTAATTTTAATTTGTCCTCTGCAACTTCCTGTGAGCAAAAATGTGCATATTAGGTTCTGAAAAGGATCATCCACATGGCAATCTAGGCAGGTGTCTGGGGCCTAGTGGATGTCAAGGGGCTCAGGTGCCACCTCCTCTGAGCCATCTCCAGACTCAAATTACTAAAAGGTAGAGCTAAAGCTATTACCTTGCCTAGATCCACCTGTCATCTCAGTGCATACCTGATTAGGTGAGTTCTCAGCTTCACACCAATTATGAAGAAGATATGCTAAGAGAAATCAGTAGGCTTTCTCCTAGGCAGCCAACAAGAGAACCTGCCATGCTTGTCTTGACCTGTCATGGAAAACTAGATCTCTGCACATAGGGAATGCATATTTGGCCTCTGTGAGAAAAAGTCGTAAAAGCTCTTGACAATGACAAGCTCTCATTGGACCTAAAGCATGCAGATCACACTCAGGCTTGTCCCTGCTGTGTGACTTACACGCCACCGATACCAAAACACCAGCACAACAAACAGAACACCGGCACTTCTATAAAATCCTATTTCTATTTCTATTCTATAAAAGCCTCCACACTCCTCTCTCTTTAAAATCTCACAGATAACAGAAATCGAAACAGGAAATTTGGATGCCACAGGCGCTGGGGACGTTTAGGGTCTGTATCAGCTGGGGGGTGGTTAATGTTAGGTTTCGACTGGGGGGTGGCTGGTGACATGTGACGTGATGAGATAGACATGTGTATGTACAGTGCCCAGCACACACATAACTATGCTGTGTTCCATTTTTTTTTCTTTCTCTGCCTGAAAGAGTTACAAATCAGGTATGTAAGTGGCTGACTCAGTCCTGACTCAGACAGGAAGTGACTACAGTGTGACCCTCACTGATGAGAAATTCTCCTTTTTATCTCTTTCTTGCTCTCAGAAGCCATTTTCTGCTAGGAACGTGTTTTATAGTTGGAATTTCTTATCAGTGAGGGTCACACTGTAGTCACTTCCTGTCTGAGTCAGGACTGAGTCAGCCACTTACATACCTGATATTTAACTCTTTCAGACAGAGAAAGAAAAAAAAAGGAACACAGCATAGTTATTTGTGTGCTAGGCACTGTACATACACATCTATCTCATCATGTCACGTCCTCTCGGGTATCCTTTAAAGCAAATCTGAGCTGAAAATTGAAAAGTCAAATAAACATACACACATTATACTTACCTCCCATGTAGTCTACTCATCAATCTCTGTCTCCTCTCCCGCGTCCTGCTTGTCCACTGTGATTAATGGCATTCTTCGTCCTCCATTTTAAAAATCACAATAACCCCATAACAGCTTCCTGGTCAGCACACTGTTAAACTGTAATATCGCCCACTTGAGCCATACGGAAGCATGGACATTGCCTTGCTCATCAGTTGTCCTTTCAGATATAACTGACAGAAACTGATATATAACTGACAGCAACTGCTATATTTCAGTTCTGACAAAATATTGTCAGAACTGGAAGGAATCGTTGTAAGAAGAAAATGGTGAGCTTCTGAGAGGAACTGACGGTGAGGTAAGTATGTAATATTCATTTGCAGGTACATTATGTGTTTATTTTAAATAATGTTACTCGGTTCAGGATCACTTTCAAGCAAGGATGGGTTAAGGGGTCAGTGATCTGCAAACTTGGCTCTCCAGTTGCTAAGGAACTACAGGTCCCACAATGCATTGCAGGAGTCTGACAGCCACAGTCATGATTCATAAAGGTAAATGCATTGTGGGACTTGACAGCTGGAGAACCAAGTTTGCAGATCACTGGGCTAGATGACAGTGAAATATCAATGAACATTACTGATATTTTACTATTGTAATTGCATAGTGCCTAACAGTTGAATATCTGTAATTTTACCAATATTCTACTCACATCTATCTCCGACGCCTTCTTTGCATTTACGCACAGAAATAATAGGGAAGATACAAAGATATTTATAGCTATCTTGTTATGTAGGAAGCGCATGAGACATCACAGAGCTGAAACAATGTAAGTTCTGTCCACTATTCCACTAATCAGCAATGAGGAAGGTAAGCGATGTTGTCAGTTCCATTCATGTTATAGACTGTATAGCAGACAAGCTGAATGGGGATTCTCAGAACTGCTCTATTCCTGGACACTGCAGCCCAGTGTTTCTCATCATCATATTATCATACAGTATATGCCCCTCTTTTCCAACAGACAGGGCTTGCCAAATGCCTCCTTTTGGGGGGATGCTATTTCAAGTACCCTGTGGCCTGCATGTATATTTCTTAGGAGAATACTATAGCCGTGTATAAATGCTTCCAAACATTCCTTTGTGCTTTCAATTAACCAAAATATACGTTTATCGATATATGATTTATTTTTCATTAAAAAAAACTTGCTATAGTGGTTTCAGTGTGACAAGTTTCGGTATCTCCGAGACCAAGAAGACTGGTATCTCCGAGACCAAGAAGACTGGTATCTCCGAGACCAAGAAGACTTTTTGCTGCCTGAGGCAAACTTGTGAGGATGCGCACAGCACTGACGCTTTGTACCGCACGTTATAGCTGCGGTGGAACCAAAAACATAAACACCGTCAGTATAGGTAGGTAGATAGCCAGGTATAGGTGCCGCATGTATAGGAAGCCAGGTATAGGTGCCCCCACTAGGCAGCCACTAGCCAGGTATAGTTGCTCCCAGTATACAGTAGGTAGCCAGGCATAGGTGCTCCCAGTATAGGTAGCCAGGTATAGTTGCCCCAGTATATATTAGCCAGGTATAGTTGCCCCTAGTATAGATTAACCAGGAATAGTTGCCACCAGTATATGTTAGCCAGGTAGGTGCTCACAGTATAGGTTAGACAGGTAGGTGCCTCAAGTATAAGTGAGCTAGGTAGGTTTCCCCAGTATACATTAGCCAGGTTCTCCAGTATAGCAATAGCTGGCGGACGAATTACGTCTTTGCTATTGAGGGGGAATAGTAATTAATGCCGCCAGGACTTATGTTAAAACAGGGTTAGCTGTTTTTCGGCTTCATCCTGCGCCCAAATTTCCTGATGCTGTTTTTGCAAAAATGCCACATCCAGCAATCCCATTTTTGTGTTATGATGTATTCTCCAGGGCATTCGTTTATAAGCAGGCATGAAAAGATATACCGTACATAAAATACATCTAAACCCAAATCAAAAGGTGGATAGGTGGTAGATTTACCTCCTCCAAGAAAGACCATAATATTGTCAAACAATCCATATTAGACAGACACAAGCACAGCCATAAACCCATTTGTATACTTATTAGAGGTGTTAATAGAAAGTTATCAAATTCGGTAGCAAAAATAAATGGTCAATGAAAAATTACTAATTCTGAACTGCTGAGATGTTGTTGCTTGGAATTGCACCTCTTAAATGAGATACAGATCACCCAGCAAGCTCATGGTGAGCCAGAACTCCTAGGAGTGTGTAAGGGGCTACAAAGGATCTTACTAAAGCCCTCTTACTAAAATGTTACGCAAAAGAAAAGTTTTGCAAAACAGTTTTGCAATATGCAAAACATCCATTATTCAGCAGTGATGCATCGTGGGAGCCATACGAGATACAAGAAGGTTTTATTCGCCAAGTGCGGGGGTACCGTACTCGGAATTGCTTGTGGTATACATGGCTAAGGCAAAGTACACGTCAACAGTTGTCTATTTGGCTACAAATACATATACGAATACACAAACTAAACTAAAAAGATTAACAGTACATTTTACGTCCACAATTTCTACCGTTATACATGCTAGCTGCGTTAGTAAGATAACCTTGACGGAGTCCAAGCAGCCTTTACAAGTACGATGACAACATTGTGCTAGTGAGAGTTGGATGCAGACATTAAAGGGACACTTAAGTAAAAAAAAAATGAGTTTTACTCACCTAGGGCTTCCAATAGCCCCCTGCAGCTGTCCGGTGCCCTCGCCGTCTCCTTCCGATCCTCCTGGCCCCGCCGGCAGCCACTTCCTGTTTCGGTGACAGGAGCTGACAGGCTTGGGACGCGAGTGATTCTTCACGTTCCTGGCCACAATAGCGCCATCTATGCTGCTATAGCATATATCATATATCATATAGCAGCATAGAGGGTGCTAATGTGTCTGGAAACGCGAAGAATCACTCGCGTCCCCAGCCTGTCAGCTCCTGTCACTGAAACAGGAAGTGGCTGCTGGCGGGGCCAGGAGGATCGGAGGGAGACGGCGAGGGTACCGGACAGCTGCAGGGGGCTATTGGAAGCCCTAGGTGAGTAAAACCCATTTTTTTTTGTTTGACTTAAGTGTCCCTTTAAGGCAGGAGAGCAGCACCCGAGGCAAGCATGCTGATTGCAGGCTAGGAGGGTATAGTCAGGCGTTAGTGTTGTTGAGCAGTAGAACAGCCTGGGGGAAGAAGGAGTTCATGCGCCTGGTGGTCTTGGATTGGATGGTTCGGAGGCGCCGACTGGATGGTAGAGGCTCAAAGAAGCGACCGCCAGGGTGGGAGGGGTCACAGGTGATCCTGGTGGCCCTCTTCCTCATCCTAGCCGTGTGGAGGAGATCCAGAGGTGGTAGGGGTGATCCAATGATCCTTTCTGCCTCACTAATGACTCTTTGCAGTCTATGGGCTCGATTCACAAAGCGGTGATAACTCAGTTATCACGCCTAAAAGACTTTAGGCGTGATAAGCCGTGCAATGCTGAGTTAGCACCGCTTTTGCTCTTTATCGCGCGCAAAGTCCCGCGTGCAAAGTTTTGCGCGCGCAATCGCACAATTCCGCGCGCAGCGCCCATAGGCTTTAATGGGCACATCGCGCGAACTGCACCGTGCGCCGGGCGATTGCGCGCGCAAAACTTTGCGCGCGGAACTTCGCGCGAGTTTCATTTTATCACGCCTAAACTGAGTTTAGGCGTGATACAGGGGTATTCACAGGCGTGCAAACACTTTGCACCACTTTGTGAATCAGGCCCTATGTCTGTCCCCGGGCGTTGCGCCGGCGTACCAGATGACTAGTGAAGAGCAAAGTATAGACTCTGTGGTGGCGGTGTAGAAACTGGTCAGCAGCTCCCGGGCCATTCCAAATTTTTTGAGTTGACGCAGGAAAAATAGCCTTTGTTGTGCCTTCTTCTGAATTTTGGTGGTGTTCTGCCCCCATCTTAGGTCGGTGGATAGGGTTGTGCCAAGGAACCGGACCGATGCTACTCTGGAGACTTCGGTCTCGCCTATGTAGACTGGTGGGAGAGTGTGAGGGTTCCTCCTGAAATCAACAATCAGCTCAACATCATATGCTCACTCCAACCTGAATTATCACAAATACTTTCTGTTTTAAGAAGGCAAACTTTTGTTTTGCATAAAGGGAACCTAAACTGAGAAGGATATGGATTTTTCCTTTTAAAATAATACCAGTTGCCTGACTCTCCTGCTGATCCTGTGTCTCTAATGCTTTCAACCACAGCCCCTGAACCAGCATGCAGATCAGGTGCTCTGACTGAAGTCAGACTGGATTAGCTGCATGCTTGTTACAGGTGTTTGATTCAGCCACTGCTGCAGCCAAAGAGATCAGCAGGACTGCCAGGCAACTTGTATTGTTTAAAATGAAGCATCCATATCCCTCTCAGTTAAGGCTCCCTTTAAAGTGTTCCAGAGCTGATATCACATGACAATTTTATACATACCTGGGGCTTCCTCCAGCCAGTGGCATAGCTAAAGAGTTGTGGGCCCTGATGCAAGTTTTTACATTGAGGCCCCCCCAAGCATGCTATAGATATCAATTGATACAACACACCAAAACCAATCAAGGACAACCACAGTGTCAGAGGTGCAAGAAGGGGATGGGAAACTGTGTGTTAATGATCACTACCATAGAAGTGAATATTATCAGAACAGGACCAATAAAGAGCTAATACTGTGTTCGAGGGGTGGGCCCCTCGATGCCCCTCTAGCCCCGATGCGGTCGCTACCTCTGCACCCCCTATTGCTACGCCACTGCTCCAGCCCCATAAGCTCGTATTGCTCCCACACTGCTGCCCTGTCTTCTCCCTCTTCAGTACCGGGTCCCGTAACTTCCTCTGGTTGCGGACAGTCTGCGCAAAAGAAGCAATGTGCTTCAATGTTCTTAAGATGTCATTTGGCACCCCTTTAGCAGATGGTTCTCTAGGCAGCTGCCTAGTTTGCCTGTGCCTAAAATGGTAGTAGGGGGAGGACCTCCTAGAGGGGGTGGTTAACCGGGTAAACAATTCGTCAACACACACTTTTAATGAACTATGGTCCTTGCACGGATTGGCCCATTATCAACTAAGTAAAAAATATTTGCAGCTCCAGAGACTACATCGGTGCTACCGAAAATAACTATGATATCACATAAATATTTTGCCATTGTCCAAGAACATTGTGTACATTTTTTATTTCATATTGACAGACATGATGCTAATAATAATACAGAGGCCAAGAAAAGAAACAGACTGCTTAAATTGCCAGGGCAAGCCAACAGTGAAACCGCCGTACATGTCTGTTTTCCCAAAATGTGATCTATTGCAAAGACAGCTAATTCGAGAGCGTTTCTGCATAGTTTGGAAAAGTACATAACTAGATATTAGCTGTGCTTATCAGGTCTAGCCACAGCTGCATCACACTGCCATCTAGTGGCAGAAAACCTAACTTCACCATCCAATCAAGGACTGAGCACTGTATACAGCATCACTATAGCAGATGATTGGTTACATAATTCTACATTTAGAACAACTGCTAGCATTTTCCAGTGGAAGTTCTAAATTAAAAATTTGAGTTGTAGAAACACCGGATAGCACTTATGTGTTATGTAAGAACTGTTTTTTGTTTTTTAACGTAGAGCAACAATTCCATTGTGTATGTGAAACAAATTCCCAGCAAACACGATACTTATTAAATTAGACCACACATGTCAATCTGGAAATGAAATCGGTGGTTCTGTCTGGGTACCGCACAACAGCGCAGCTGATAGTGTTACGCAATTAAAGAGGTCCTGTAATGACATATAACAGAATGCAGTAAACTTTTGAGGATACCCACCTTTACAGTCATTCTCCTGGTGTCAGCATGAGAAACACATCCCATATCTATATATTGCTGTATATTGGTAGGTAACCCCACCCTCCCAATGATGCTTAGCCTAGGCTAGGTTTAGCTATGTGGAATTCTCCTCCCAGAGCATTCTGGGAAACCATTCATCATTTTTACTGGCTTTGGAATTCTCAAAAAAAAAAAACATTCCGCAGAGTTGCATCTGCCAAGACTAAATAGGTCACCACCTGTGGTATATTTCAGGATGTAAGTCGGGGAGAGGAAAGATTTTACAATGTGATAACACTGACTAAATAATTTATAAATGATGAATATTGTAAAAAAAACAAAAAAACAAACAGGAAATTTTATTCATAACATTACTTTCACTATAGTTCCTATTCAAAGAAAAAATGAGACCACCTAAAAGAAAAAAATGTATACATACTTGGGCTTCCTCCAGCCCACTTCAGGGTGACCGGTCCCTTGCCATCTTCCCTGTCGCCTGGACACTCCGCTAGGCAGCCCGGTAATTCCGGCAGTTGGGACATACTGCGCATGCGTAGTTCGGCCGCACATGCTCGCTATCCAGCTTCCATCGCCAGCAGAGTTCTGCACCTGCGCAGTACTAGACTGCTACCGGGCCATGGGAGGCCCGGATTGCGCCTACACCGACTGGCACCGACTGGTGGAATAACCGGGCCGCCTAACGGAAGATCCAGGCAGTGATGGAAGACTGCAAGGGAGCGATCAGCCTGAAGGGGGCAGGAGGAAGTTTTGCTAGGGGCCCCATTATTTATAGTTACCCCCCTGGATAGACCAATCAAATGCTTTCAATGCACTGATTAAATTGATTAGTCCATTTAAATTTTTATTATAATGAGCAATATTCTGTATCATAATTCTCAATCATCTCAAACTTATTTGCATCTCAATAACCATGTGGATGCCGATTCCCACTGACTAACATGGACTAATATTTGTCCCAAATCTACATTTACCAAACACAATTCAAATGGACCCAGCCTGTGGCTTTTAAAAAAAAAAATTTGCTGGCAGTCTAAAACCTGCTCCACACGTAGAATTTTGATTGGCCAATTTTACCACCTCCATGTAGCATGAGAGTTTACATAATTGCGTGCATGAAAAAGTGCGCCGAGAAAAAAGGGCCCGCCTGGATAATGAAATGGCGCCAATGGATAACTAAATCTGATAACGTTAAACATCGTTGTCAAACTTGGTTAACGATAAAAACCATTGTAATTACAGACAGGAAATATTAACAAAAAGATATTAACGTTAAAAATCGTTAGGTAATTCAACAATACAGCTTAACCCAACCCTACTCTCAAACAGAACCCTCCCCTGGTGATGCCTAAAACCAACCACTCCGCTGGTGGAGCCTAACCCTAACCACCCCCTGGTGGTACCTAACCATAACCCCCCCCCCCCCCCCCCGGTGTTGCCTAAAACTAACCGCCGCTCGGGTGGTGCCTAACCCTAACCACTCCCCTGGTGGAGCCAAACCCTAACTACCCCCCGGTGGTGCCTAAACCTAAAGACCCCCCTGTTACCATATAATCTGTTCACAGTATTCAAAACCTGTTGGCCCTCATGCTTGCTACGTGGAGGTGGTAAAATTGGTCAGTGATTAGGCAATCAGAATGGGATATGTGTATCAGGCTTAAAGTGATATAAAACCCTGACATAATATTCAATAAAAACATGTTTTCCTACTTTTTATATGACATACGGTTATCATATTTGCTTTTGTGTATAAGTATTATTATTCATTTAGAAATTACAAGTTTCCAAAGTACACTTTTTTGCTCTGCAAGATGACTTTGCATTTTATTCATAACTGTTCTTTTTCGTGTTGAAATATAAGCAGAAATGCTTTCTGACTGTCTGTCTGTGATCAGGGGAGTCTGCAGTGTCAGAGAAGTGTTTGTTTACATTCCTCACTTGGTACAATTAAATACAAGATAACATTATCTCCAGTTAGGATGCGTCCAGCTTTCCTGGCATTGAGCTTTTCGGTCCTGTGTTTTAACCCTTTGAATGCTTTTCTAGTAAAAAAAAAAATGCTGGTAGTATATAATATGCTATAAATGATGTTTTAGAGCTAAGAAGAATTGCTGGGTTTCATTCCGCTTTAAGGGTTAGGGCATTTAGACAACAGTGATCCAACCTACCCACCCAAGATGAATTTGCAGATTAAAGAAAATGGTTTGTTTCAAAGTAATTTGGCCCACTGTAGTGTGAAATCAAGTTTGGCTGATGTTTTCTATACGCTCCACCCAACCTAATCCCAAAAGCCATTATAGGCCTTCTGTGCTGAATATAAATGCATCTCTGCAGTTATTCCTGTATATATCAAACATGTGTCAGAAATGCTTATTCTGTACACTTAACTAAGAAAACACACATGGATGTTACATAAATGTAATATATGTTTTTTATTACCTTCAAAGAAAAAGAAAGAATTAAAATTGTTTATTTTTTTTCTCCCTTTAAAGGACATCCGAGGTGAAAATAAACTGATGAGAAAAACAATTGCATCTATCCTCCTTCTCCTAAAAATGCCTTTTTTTTTTTTTTAGATATCTCACAGTTTTATTTTATATTAAAATCTAATTTTTAAGTTTTTACTGTTTCATTTTCTCTGTTCAATGACTCCATCATTGAAGTATGCCAGAGCTCAAATGTATAAATTATTGATGCTTTTTATCTCTTTTCTGCTCACAGAAGCAATTTACTGACAGGAAAGTGTTTTATGGCTGTAATTACTTACTTATCCGCCGGGCGGATCGCTCAAACTCACTCCTATCAAGCGAATGACAGTCTGTACACACGCCCGATTTAGCGGGCGAACGACGTTCAAACGACCCGTCGTTCACGGAAATCCGACGTGTGTATGGGCCTTTATGCTATAGTCTGACCTAGTCCGACTCGGACAAAGACTGTAACTTGCATACCTGATGTTTAACTCTTTCAGGAAGAGAAAGAAAAAAGGAACACAGCCTAGTTATTTGTGTGTATGTATACACGTCTATCTCATCATGTCACGTCACCTCAGATGTCCTCTAACTGCAAGAAAAGGCACATTCTTTATTCTGCAATGTAAATCTTACGTTTCACTGGCAAGAATGGCGTCAACGTTTGTTATTTTTTATTTTATTTTTTTTACATTAGGTTTCTTGCCGACAAAACAATGACAAAAAAGAATAACTGACTGCCTCGGGTATCTTTTGTTTGGGTTATTGCTTTCTCTGCGGTTCAGCGACTAGCTGGGCAGCAGGTATTTGAGAAATGCTGATGATGCCAAGGTAAGCATTTTCTGGTAAGTCAGAGAACATGTGTGTTATGCATATATAAGCCCCCTTAGCATTACTGAGATTCCAGATGCCTGGCAGCTGACAAGAAAGAGGTAACAGGGCGGTGGAGGATCCGGCTCCCACTTCTGGGAGGAGATAGGAGGCTTGCAGGTCGACAGAGTTTCACTTGGCAATCGCTATATAGACCTGCAGAAGAATTTATTTCATAGTTTAACCTCCTTGGAGAGCTACAGACTCTCACATGTTTCACATTCTTTACTCACTTTAAAGTGGGATTGAGCCCATCAACAATCATTTAGCATCTATAAAACCACATGAAAGACTCAAAAAAAAAAAAAAAATCATGTTAAATGAAAAAAGTGGTAGTGACTGACACACACACACACACACACACACACACACACACACACACTAACACCACACACACACTAACACACACTAACACACACACACCACACACAGACATACACACACACACACTAACACCACACACACACTAACACACACTAACACACACTAACACACACATACACCACACACACACACACACACACACACACACTAACACACACTAACACACACTAACACACACTAACACACACACACACACACACACGCACACACGCACGCACGCACGCACACACGCACACACACACGCACACACGTAGTGGGATGCGAAAGTTTGGGCAACCCTGTTAATCGTAGCGTTTTTCCTGTATAAATTGTAGGTTGTTATGATAAAAAATGTCAGTTAAATATATTTAATATAGGAGACGCACACAGTGATATTTGAGAAGTGAAATTAAGTTTATTGGATTTACAGAAAGTGCGCAATAATAGTTTAACCTCCTTAGCGGTAACCCCGTGTGTGACACGGGGTAAGCCGCCGGAGGGTGCCGCTCAGGCCCTGCTGGGCCAATTTACTTAATTTTTTTTTGCTGGACGCAGCTAGCACTTTGCTATCTGCGCCAGCACCCCGATCGCCGCCGCCGCGCGCCCGATCGCCGCTATCCGGTGCGGCGCGCGGCCCCCCCAGACCCCGAGCGCTGCCTGGCCAATCAGTGCCAGGCAGCGCCGAGGAGTGGATCGGGTCTCCCAATGACGTCCCGACGTCGCTGACGTCGGTGACGTCATTCCGCCCCGTCGCCATGGCGACGGGGGAAGCCCTCCAGGAAATCCCGTTCTTTGAACGGGATTTCCTGATCGCCTATCGCCGGAGGCGATCGGCGGGGCTGGGGGGATGCCGCTGAGCAGCGGCTATCATGTAGCGAGCCCTCGGCTCGCTACATGATTTAAAAAAAAAATAATTAAAAAAAAACTGCTGCGCTGCCCCCTGGCGGTATTTTTCATACCGCCAAGGGGGTTAAACAATATTAGGCAGGTGCATACATTTTGGCACGGTTTTCATTTTATTGATTCCAAAACCTTTAGAACTAATTATTGGAACTTAAATTGGCTTGGTGAGCTCAGTGACCCCTGAGCTACATACACAGGTGAATCCAATTATGAGAAAGAGTATTTAAGGGGGTCAATTATAAGTTCTCCTCCTCTTTTAATTTTCTCTGAAGAGTAGCAACATGGGGGTCTCTAACCAACTCTCAAATGGCCTGAAGGCAAAGATTGTTCACCATCATGGTTTAGGGGAAGGATACAGAAAGCTGTCTCAGAGATTTCAGCTGTCTGTTTCCACAGTTATTAACATTTTGAGGAAATGGAAGACCACAGGCTCATTTCAAGTTAAGGCTCGAAGTGGCAGACCAAGAAAAATCTCGAATAGACAGAAGCGATGAATGGTGAGAACAGTCAGAGTCAACCCACAGACCAGCACCAAAGACCTACAACATCATCTTGCTGAAGATGGAGTCACTGCGCATCGTTCAACCATTCGGCGAATTTTACACAAGGAGATGCTGTATGCGAGAGTGATGCAGAGGAAGCCCACAGCACAAACAGAGCTGCTTGAGGTATGCTAAAACACATTTCGACAAGACAGCTTCATTTTGGAATAAGGTACTGTGGACTGATGAGTTATTTGGGCATAACAAGGGGTGTTATGCATGGAGGAAAAACAACACAGCATTCCATGAAAAACACCTGCTACCAACAATGAAATATGGTGGTGGTTCCATCATGCTGTGGGGCTGTGTGGCCAGTGCGGGGACTGGGAATCTTGTCAAAGTTGAGGGACGCATGGATTGCAATCAGTATCAGCAGATTCTGCATACCAATGTCCAGGAGGAATCAGTGATAAAGCTGAAGCTGTGCCAAGGCTGGATCTTTCAAGACAACAACCCTAAACACTGCTCAAAATCCACTAATGCATTCATGCAGAGTAACAAGTACAACTTTCTGGAATGGCCATCTCAGTCCCCAGACCTGAATATAATTGAAAATCTCTGGTGTGAGTTAAAGAGAGCTGTCCATGCTCGGAAGCCAACAAACCTGAATGAACTAGAGATGTTTTGTATAGAGGAATGGTCCAAAATACCTTCAAGTTCAACCAGAATCCAGACTCTCATTGGAACGTACAGGAAGCGTTTAGAGGCTGTAATTTCTGCAAAAGGAGGATCTACTAAATATTGATTTCATTTCTTTTTTGTGGTGCCCAAATTTATGCACCTTCCTAATTTTGTTTAAACAATTATTGCACACTTTCTGTAAATCCAATGAACTCCATTTCACTTCTCAAATATCGCTGTGTGTGTCTCCTATATGATATATTTAACTGACATTTTATATTGTAACAACCAACGATTTATACAGGAAAATCATGACGATTAACAAGGATACCCAAACTTTTGCATCCCACTGTATGTATATATATATATATATATATATATATATATATATATATATATTTATATATATGTATATATATATATATATATATATATATATATACACAGAGAGAGAGAGAGAGAGAGATTTTTTTTTATTTATTTATTTTTTACACTATAAATTATGGGTAGGGTTAGGCGACCTGGAGGTCTTTAGGATCACGCATACCTCCCAACATTTTGACATAAGAAAAAGGAACACTGAGACACGCCCCTGCCACACCTCTAACCACGCCCCCACCACTTCCCTCACCAAGCATATCACAAGGAATTCAGATTCAAAAGATGTCATTTTATCATTTAAGCCACACCTGTCCTTTCTATCATCATTCGTTTTTCTTCATTTTAACATTTTTAAATGAAAAAAGATATCAATTTAATTGTTGGGAATAAAGTTTAAAGTCAGTGGAACACATTTTTCAGTAGAAAAATACGTATATTAATATAGATCTATACATTAGTCCTGAAAGAGGGACAGAGGGATTTGGTTCCCAAAAAGGGACTGACAGGTGGGAGGTATGGGATTATGGGATTATGTGCCGGCGGGGAGGTCCATGGTGTTAGGAGTGGGGGTGTTTAAAGGTTAGGTGCCACCAGGGAAGTTTAGGGTTAGGCAGCACCAGGGGGGTTCTTAGGCAGTGTAGGACTGGGAAGTGGAAAAACTGAGGAAATCCACCTGCAGGCCAAGCAGCAGTGATCACGTGTTGCTGCTTTCAAGACTTGCTACAGGTTCCTATTGGGAGTAATAACACATGGTTTCTGCTGCTTGGCCAGCAGATAGATTACCTCAGCTTTCCCACCTCCCAATCTGACACTGTTCTTAGGGTTTAGCAGACAGTGCTGGGGGCAACCAGATTATCGGCAGATTTCCACACAATATGCAACCAGATTGTCGGCAGATTTCCCCACAAAATGCAACCAGATTTTTGGCAGATTTCCCCACAAAATGCAACCAGATTGTTGGCAGATTTCCCTACAATATGCAACCAGATTGTCGGCAGATTTCCCAACAAACTGCAACCAGATTGTCGTCAGATTTTCCAACAAAATGCAACCAGAATATCGGCATATTTCCACACAATATGCAACCAGATTGTCAGCAGATTTCCCCACAAAATGCAACCAGATTTTTGGCAGATTTCCCCACAAAATGCAACCAAATTGTTGGCAGATTTCCCTACAATATGCAACCAGATTGTCCGCAGTTTTCCCAACAAAATGCAACCAGATTGGCGGCAGATGTCCAAACAAAATGCAACCAGATTGTTGGCAGATTTCCCCACAAATTGCAATCAGATTGTCGCCAAATTTCCCCACAAAATGAAATCAGATTGTTGCCAGATTTCCGAACAAAATGCAGTATATGTAGTTAGGTCTATAGTGGGCTAACATTAATTACCTGGAGGGAGGGTGGTTGGGCAGGCTGGCACACTATTTGCGGTGCAGGCACTGCACTGGGTAGGCAGTTAGGTAGCTGGGTGGGAGGGTAAGCAGATAGGTAGACGGGTGGGCATTTAGGTATCTGGGTGGCAGGGTAGGCAGATAGGTAGCCAGGTGGGCAGCTAGGTAGCTGGGTGGGAGGGTGGTTTAGTTAGGTAGCCGGGTGGGAGGGTGGGCAGTTAGGTAGCCTTCAGTTAGGTAGCCGGGTGGGAGGGTGGGCAGTTAGGTAGCCTTCAGTTAGGTAGCCGGGTGAGAGGGTGGGCAGTTAGGTAGCCGGGTGGGAGGGTGGGCAGTTAGGTAGCCGGGTGGGAAGGTGGGCAGTTAGGTAGCCGGGTGGGAGGGTGGTCAGTTAGGTAGTCGGGTGGGCAGTTAGGTAGCTGGGTGGCAGGGTAGGCAGATAGATAGCCAGGTGGGCAGCTAGGTGGCAGGGTAGGCAGATAGGTAGCAGGGTAGGCAGATAGGTAGCTGGGTGGCAGGGTAGGCAGTTAGGTAGCTGGGTGGCAGGGTGGGCAGCTAGGTAGCTGGGTAGCAGAGTGAGCAGTTAGGTAGCTGGGTGGGAGGGTGAGCAGTTAGGTAGCCGGGTGGGAGGGTGGGCAGTGGTATAGTAGTAGGGAAAATCTTTTTTGTCTACGAAGGAAAACGACTAAAAAACCGTCGAGTCCTTTTTGATGTGATCCACTTCACTTCAAACAACTCACTGTATTCATAGAAAGGACTATAGACTATTTGAAAACATGAAGTCTTGCAAATCTTCTGGTACAAAAATATCAAAAAATCTTTATTGACACAAATACAAAGTTCTTTTTGTTAAAAAGAGAACAAAATCTCCATAGGGTGTTCCTCATCTGTATATATAATCACAGGGATATCAAAAATAGTAAAGGCTTAAAGCATTCAGCAGAATATCAATGGGCAACGACACGCTCGTTTCGGGCAATAGGTGCCCTTCATCAGGCCACTGTATAAGCACTTTCTATAAAGCCTGTTGGCAACACATGGCAAGGATAAGGAACAGAGATTATGTCTGGCCAAGCAGACACATATCACACCATCCTGATGGCTGGTATAGAGATTACCGAGCGGCTAGAGGATCTATAGATTTATAGGCTTTATAGAAAGTGCTTATACAGTGGCCTGATGAAGGGCACCTATTGCCCGAAACGAGCGTGTCGTTGCCCATTGATATTCTGCTGAATGCTTTAAGCCTTTACTATTTTTGATATCCCTGTGATTATATATACAGATGAGGAACACCCTATGGAGATTTTGTTCTCTTTTTAACAAAAAGAACTTTGTATTTGTGTCAATAAAGATTTTTTTATATTTTTGTACCAGAAGATTTGCAAGACTTCATGTTTTCAAATAGTCTATAGTCCTTTCTATGAATACAGTGGGAGGGTGGGCAGTTAGGTAGCCAGGTGGGAGGGTGGGCAATTAGGTAGCCAGGTGAGAGGGTGGGCAGTTAGGTAGCCAGGTGGGAGGGTGGGCAATTAGGTAGCCAGGTGAGAGGGTGGGCAGTTAGGTAGCCGGGTGGCAGGGTAGGCAGATAGATAGCCAGGTGGGCAGCTAGGTGGCAGTGTAGGCAGTTAGGTAGCCGGGTGGCAGGGTGGCCAGTTAGGTAGCCGGGTGGGAGGGTGGGCAGCCGAGTAGTTAGTGGGGTAGGGGCCCGACTCCTATCCCCCCTGCCTCACCTAGGGTCCCCCCTTCTTCCATCAGTGGCGAGAGAGCGGCATATACAGGAAGCTCCGGCGGGGTAATTAGCCTCTAGAGGTTCAGCTGCCCCCCGGGCTACGGACGGTGTCTCCTCTCTGTATTGCTGCTCGCAATAAACCAGGAAGCGATGCGAGCAGCACTACAGAGGAGGGCGCTGAGGTGAGGGAGGGGGGCCCCGGCCTGCTTCATAAAAAAAAAAATAAACCAAAAAAAAGTCCTCTCAGCTGAGGGCCCCCTGTGACGTAGGGCTGCTGCAGGGCCCCATAGCAACGCTATGGTTGCTATCCCCATTGCTGCGCCCTTGGCTGGGGGGGTTCTTAGTGTTAGGTACCAACAGGGGGGTTAGCAGTATCGACCGATTGGTCAAATGCATCCACTAAGCATGCACAGTGGCGATTTCCCTGTACTGTGCATGCGCAGAGCTCTGCCGTCCAGGGAGTGCAATCAGGAGACACATGGACCAGGGCCGTGCATCCAAATGAAAGAAAGGCGCTGCGCGGAACTGGAGGATCATTCAGAGACGTCACAAGCACAGGGCGCCTGCAGGGGGCTGGTAGAAGCCCTAGGTAACTTAAACTTGTTTTTTTTTTTTATGACGATTTAGGTTCCCTTTTACGATGAAGCATTGAGGAAATGCATTTTTGTGGGGAATTGGAACTCCGAGACATATTTCATTGTACTGATAATTTATAAATGTTTTCAAGTTTTCTTACAAATACTGAGAGCAAGAAAACAAGTTCCTGCCTCGCCTCCCCCTCAAACCCATTCGGTTGGGTTTCCAGATCTCTTTCGAAGAGTGTCAGCCAAGTTCCATCAATGGAAAATCATGAAAAATATGTTAATTGTTACTTCACATGTGTTAGGGCGAACTGAGAAAGCTTTTAAATGATTAGAGCGCGTGCTTAATAATAGATCCTGGAGCTGCTGCCCTCATCACTTTCAGATTTTATCTTTACGAGGAAATGAATTTGTGAAATTTCATAAACTAAACTTCCCTATGATCAAAAAACAAGGACTTCAATACATACGCGTTTCTCTCCTTTAATCTAGCCAGGCACTTGGAATGAATGAGTAAAGTAAACGTTATTTTGCGCTTTATTCCATACTCCACCTGTCCTTGAGTTACCAGGAATTAAAACTCAACAACTTTTTTCTGATACAGACTTGTAGAGAGACTGGGCTCAGCATCGAGCACCAAAACTAGGCGCCCCATAGCCAGTCCCGCCACGCCCAGTGACGCTTTTGTGTCAAGCGGCATGGGCAGTTGAGGGCACTGGAGCGTCATTTCGCCCACCTCCCTCCATAGGCGTAGTTAAGGTTTTCAGCGCCCGGTGACAAAGACACTTTTTGTGCACCCCCACCCCTGGACAAAATGGGAGTGGCCACACATCAGAATGTGGTTGTCGTGATGGGAGGAGCAAATAGTTATTAAAATAATGTGCCCCCTTACCCTTTCAGAAAGCCAGATGTGCCTGTTCCCCCTGTTTAGATAGCCAGATGTCCCCCCCCCCTTTAAATTGAACACGCTGAAACCAGCGCAGGAGATTTGGGCACAGTCGGCGCCATCATAGGCCATAACAGGAATTACGGCTATAGCAGGCACAGGGAGTAACTTCAGCGCTGTCAGAAGGCGGAGCTGAAGTTACTTTTAAAACATAATAATTCGGCTTCCAGCAATCGCTGGAAGCCTAATTATTTCATTCCCCACCATCCATAGCGGCCTGGAGGGTGAATAATATTTAATACGGCCGGGACTTGTACGCTAGCAGGATCAGCCATATACCGGCCGAATCCTGCTCCCAAGTCTCCAGCGTCGTCATCTCTGGTACGCCTTTAAATAACCTTTTTCTGCTGCTAGCGCTTCTGCGCTCCTCTGCAGAGGGAGGGAGAGAAGCGGGGGCACTTTGGGCAGCCAGCGAGCCACCTCTCACGCATGTGGGGGTGCAACAGCCATGCTGAGCGCCCTAACAGTGCTGCGCCCGGGGACACATGTTGCCCCTTGTCCACCCATAGCTACGCCACTGCCTCCCTCCCTCCCGCTCTGCAGCCGACAATCATCTTACCTTCGGATCGGCGGCCGCTTCTGCTTTAACTGTCCCTGGCCCCATGCATGCCTCAGCCCACCAACACACACACTTCAGATCAAAGTGACCCGCTCAGCTGCTGGGACAGGACAGCGGTCCGCCTCCTATCAACGTGTATACAGGAAGTAACTTACAGTCATGGCTGAGTTTGTTGGCACCCCAGAAATTTTTCCAGAAAATCAAGTATTTCTCACACTAAAGTATTGCAGTAACACGTTTTGCTATACACATGTTTATTTCCTTTGTGTGTATTGGAACAAAACAAAAAAATACGGGAGGAAAAAACAACAACAAATTGGACAATATGTCACACAAAACTCCAAAATGGGCTGGACAAAAAGCAGGGGGTGCTTTTTTGAAGAATAAATAAAATACTGAGAATCCCCCATGAAGAGATGGACTAGACAAAAACCAGTCGGTTCTGTCAGATTTTTACAACCTTCTGTAAATCACAACAACATAGGAGAAAAGTAATTTATAGCTTATTTTACTCTGGAAGAAACATAGTTCTTATTTGTATTAGAGATGGCTCGAACCTCCGATTTTCGGTTTGCGAACCTCGAACCAAAGTTCAGTTCGCGCAATCTTTGTGAACCGCAATAGACTTCTATGGGGAGGCGAACTTCGAAAACTAGAAACATTTATGCTAGCCACAAAAGTGATGGAAAAGATGTTTCAAGGGGTCTAACATCTGAGTTTTTGCATGGGGGAGTGGGATACACGCCAAAAGTCCCGTGGAAAAATCTGGATTTGACGCACAGCAGTGTTTTAAGGGCAGAAATCACATTGCATGCTAAATTTGAGGCCTAAAGTACTTTAAAACATCTTGCATGTGTATACATCAATCAGGTAGTGTAATTAGTGTACTGCTTCACACTGACAGACCAAACTCACTGTGTAACGCACCGCAAACAGCTGTTTGTGTAGTGACGGCCGTGCTGGACTGGTGCACACCATGGCCAGAGTGCAGGCGATAGCGGTTTTCAAGTCCATATGGTCACTGGGCTGAGGTAACTCAATGACAGAACAACAGTGACTGTCCAGCGGATCAAATTTGGTCTGTCCACAATTAAGCAACGACCTTAATAACGTGGGTGTGCCCCCCCCCCCCCCCCAGACAACACTCATATAGCCGGCGGTCATTGCTTCATTGTGATACGCAAGCCCCTTCACCCTGGCAAGGTAACAATCACGAAGGGGAATTGACACATGTACATGCCTTTTGTTTTGTTGTTGCAGCCGCAGTGCAGCCAGAAAAATTAGGCAGGCACTACGCACCAGAAAAAGTAGTATAGCCTTAAAAATTCAGGAATCCGCATGGAATCCTGGTGGACCCTGTTGGTGGTGGCGGACAAGGCAGTCAAGCGGCCTGCAGGCAGAGATGCTGTGTGGGGGAGCGACTTAGTCTGGGGGCAGGCAGCGAGTCATACGGCGTGCAGGCAGAGATGCTGTGTGTGGGGACTGACTTAGTCTTCGGGCGGGAAGTAGCCCTCTGGGATCCATGCCTCATTCATTTTAATAAAGGTGAGGTACTGAACACTTTTGTGACCTAGGCGACTTCTCTTCTCAGTGACAATTCCTCCAGCTGCGCTGAAGTTCCTTTCTGACAGGACGCTTGAGGCAGGGCAAGACAGAAGTTGGCAAATTGGGACAGCTCTGGCCTCATCGCTGCTCACAGTGTCTACATCCACACTTAAGGTCAGGTAGATGGCTATCTGCCAGTTGAGGCGTTGGTGGAGGGTGGATCCAGAAGGGCTAAGGCGAGACGTTGGACTAAAGAATGTCCGCATGTCCGACGTCACCATGAGATCGCTAGAACGTCCTGTCCTTGCCTGCGTGGACATGGGAGAAGGATTACTGGCAGTGATACCTCTATTCCGTTGTGCTGTGACATCACCCTTAAATGCACTGTAAAGCATAGTTGCCAGCTTGTACTGCAAGTGCTGCATGCTTTCTGCCTTTTGGTGATTTGGAAACATCTCCGCCACTTTGTGCCTATACCTAGGGTCTAGTAGCGTGGCCACCCAGTACAGCTCATTCCCCTTGAGTGTTTTTATACAGGGTCCCTCAACAGGCTGGACAGCATGAAAGACACCATCTCCTCTTGCTCTTCCTCAGTGATGTCAGCTAAGTTTTCTTCCTCCCCCCAGCCACGAACAATACCACGGGAAAGTTGAGCAGCACAAGCCCCCTGTGACATCTGCTGCAGTGGTTCTTCCGCCTCCTCCTCCAAAAAAAACACCTTCCTCATCATCTGACTCCTCTTCCCCACACGACTCTTCCTCCTCCTCCCTCTGTGCTGCCGCAGGTGTTGAGCGGTGGGCGGTGGAGGTGGAGGCCGCGATTTCCTGGGGGGGAGGTTCATGGTGGAATCTGGGAGTCCCCTTTAAAAAGGGGTCCCCCAGATGCCCACCCCCCCTCCCAGGAGAAATGAGTATAGAGGTACTTGTACCCCATACCCATTTCCTTTAAGAGTTAAAGTAAATAAACACACAGACACTTAGAAAAAGTATTTTAATTGAACAAAAAACATAACCACGAAAAAAGTCCTTTAATATTCTTAATTAACCATTAATACTTACCTGTCCCTTTAAATAAATGATCCCTCGCAATATCCTCGGAAATGTTCTATCAGTTACAATGTAACAAAGTTATTACAATGTAACAACTTTGTTACATTGTAACTACGCCGCACCCGACGCCACTCGCCGCTCAGCCGCCGCATACGCGTCCGTGCAGGACGCTAAGTCCCCGCAGCTCCCGCTGTCCACCCCGCCCACATCTGTCACCCACATGTCACCCACATGTGGGTGACATGTGGGTGACATGTGGGAGAGGCGGGGAGGGCAGCGGAGCCGGCGGGGACTTAGCGTCCTGCACGGACCCGACAGAGCTCTGAGCTATATAGCTCAGAGCTCTGAGAAGCATCTTTGTATTTGGGCTCCAAGGAGCCCCATTGGTCCTTAGCAGACCAATGGGGTTCCTTCAAATCAGAAGGAACCCCATTGGTCTGCTAAGGACCAATGGGGCTCCTTGGAGCCCAAATACAAAGATGCTTTCGAGAGCTCTGAGCTATAGCTCAGAGCTCTGTCGGGTCCTGCAGCGCAGACGCGGCGGCGGCGGTGAGTGACGTGGGGTGCGGCGTAGTTACAATGTAACAAAGTTGTTACATTGTAATAACTTTGTTACATTGTAACTGATAGAACATTTCCGAGGATATTGCGTGGGATCATTTATTTAAAGGGACAGGTAAGTATTAATGGTTAATTAAGAATATTAAAGGACTTTTTTCGTGGTTATGTTTTTTGTTCAATTAAAATACTTTTTCTATGTGTTTGTGTGTTTATTTACTTTTAACTCTTAAAGGAAATGGGTAAGGGGTACAAGTACCTCTATACTCATTTCTCCTGGGAGGGGGGGTGGGCATCTGTGGGACCCCTTTTTAAAGGGGACTCCCAGATTCCACCATGAACCCCCCACCCAGGAAATCGCGGCCTCCACCTCCACCGCCCATCGGAGGTGGAGAAGAGCCCCTTGTCCTTGGATTGGACAAGGGCTCGGAGGGGGAGGGGAAAGCTTGGCTGCCCCTCCCCTTCCGAGACCCCCCAATCCATGGACCATGCGGGCTGGTATAGTCAGGGTGCGGAGCCCCACGCGGCCGGTGCTCCGCATTCTGGCTATCCCAGCCTGCATGGGGGACAAGGGGTTAAAGAGGTCTGGGAGGGGGGACCCCACGTCATTTTTTTTTTATATTTCCCACACTCAGAACGAAGTAAGTAAAACTCTTCCCACTTGGGGGAATCTATGAAAATAATACACTATTGTTACCTGTGCAAAAAAAACTGACATTTTCCGCATTTAAAAGACATTTTTGCCCTTGAAACCTAAAAATCGATTTTCTCAAAAACTATAAGGTCTTTTTGAAAAAAAAAATTTTCCTCTTATTCCCACTGATCCCCTTAATATACCCTAGGAATTTGGTGTTCCTAAACTTTAAGCAGGCTTTGCTATTAACCGTTAAAGTCGGCGGGTTTTTAAATGTATACATTTTTACTTTGAAACTTTAACATCGATTTTCTCAAAAACTATAAGGTCTTTTTGAAAAAAAAAAATTTCCTCTTATTCCTCCTGATCTCCTTAATATATTCTCCAAATTTGAGGCTCTTAGCATTTAAGGGGGCTTTGCTATTAACCCTTAAAGTCGGCGGCTTTTTTATATTATACGGAGCGTTACGGTTTAACGCGAAATTACGGTAGCGTTTAATGCGAAATTACGGCATGAACGAAACGCGAAATTTCGCGTTGAAAATTACGCTTACGGTATTTTCAATTACGATTTTAATGGCAATTTCGCTACGCTAATTTCGCATCGTAATCGCAAATTTCGCATGCGTAATTATAGTAATGCGAAATTACGAAAATTTCAGCTCAACTCTATGCTTGGCAGACCAGGCAGGCATACGTGGTCAGATGGACCCTTGACCCAACGCTGTGTTCCAGAGATGACACCACTTGCTTCTCAACTTCATGGTACAGTTTTGGTATCGCCTTTTTTGAGAAAGAATTGCGGCCTGGTATCTTCCACTGCGGTGTCCCAATTGCCACAAATTTTCAGAAGGCCTCACAGTCCACCAGCTGGTATGGTAACAGCTGGCGAGCTAACAGTTCCGCCAAGCAAGCTGTCAGACGCTGGGCAAGGGTGTGACTGGCAGACATTGGCTTTTTCCGCTCAAAGATTTCCCTCACGGACACCTGGCTGCTGCTGTGGGCAGAGGAGCAGGAACCGATTAAGGTGAGAGGCGGAGTGGAGGAGGGTGGCTATGATTGTGAAGGTGCAAGGGAGAAAGCGGCTGAAGATGATGCACCTGAAGAAGGAAGAGGAGAAGGAGGGTAGCTTTTCTTTTGTGTGCTGCTTTTCCTCAGGTGGTCTTCCCATTACAGTTTGTGCCTTTTCTCCATGTGCCTTTGTAAGGCAGTTGTCCCTACGTGGCTGTTGGCCTTTCCACGGCTCAATTTTTGGCGGCAGAGAGAACAGATGGCATTGCTCTGATCTAAGGCAGACACACAAAAAAATGTCCAAACTGCTGAGCCCCCCTGGGGTGATGGCACTATGGTGGCATCAGCAGCTGACGTTAAAGGGCATGTTGGCTGGCTGTCCATAGGTGGCAATACATGGCGCCGGACACTGCCACCAGCTGTTTCTGACAACGAGATCCCCCTGCCTTCAGGAACTCGTCTCCTCCTACTCCTCTCTGACTCCCCCTCTGAACTGTTCCCTTGGTCATCTTGTCTATTAGGATCCCATGTGGCATCCGTATCATCATAATCATCCTCCCCAGCTTCGCTTGCCTCAGGCACCTCATAAACTGCACCAACAACAAGTACTTCATCATCCTCCTTCTCACACCTTACGTCCATAGTGTCGCCTAACTCAGACATATGAGGTGCTGTAACTTGCTTAGCGCCTTCATCTTGTTGTAACAATAATGGCTGTGAATCAGTTAATTCCCCACCAAATAACTCCTGCGAAGTGTCAAATGCAGCGGATGTGGTGCTTGTAGTAGCGCTGGTGGCTGTGGAAGATGAGGTGTTCTGTGTTAAATCACGTCCTGACAATCTTGGGAGTTGATGGGATGTGCCTTCTTCTGAGCACTAAACTTTGGGCCAGGGTCGCACAAAATCACGTCAGTACGACCTCAAACAGACCTGTCGGGTCTGCCTCTGGCTCTGCCTCTGCCTGTTGTTTTGTCCATATCGGTGGGGTGAAGTGAAAGGTATGCACTGACTTGACTAATACAATGTGCAGTCACACAGGTGCAGTGAAAGGTATACAGTGACTGGTATTAGAATCCAATGTGCTGTTAATAAGTAGTTAACAGGTATGCACGGACTGGTATATTAAACAGCGTGCGGTCACACAGGTACTGTGAACAATTATGCAATGACTAGTATTACAAATGTGCAGCTGTCACACACACAGGTACCATCAACAGGTGCAGCGACTGGTGGTATATAAAACTGCGTGCACTCACGTAGGTAGGTAGGTGCACTGAACAGGTGGGTATGCAGTGATTGGTATTACAAATGTGCAGCTGTCACACACACACAGGTACCGTCAACAGGTGCAGCGACTGGTGGTATATAAAACTGCGTGCACTCACGTAGGTAGGTAGGTGCACTGAACAGGTGGGTATGCAGTGATTGGTATTACAAACGTGCAGCTGTCACACATACAAGTACCATCAACAGGTGCAGTGACTGGTGGTATATAAAACTGCGTGCGCTCACGTAGGTAAGTAGGTGCACTGAACAGGTGGGTATGAAGTGATTGGTATTACAAATGTGCAGCTGTCACACACACACAGGTACCGTCAACAGGTGCCGCGACTGGTGGTATATAAAACTGCGTGCGCTCACGTAGGTAGGTAGGTAGGTATGTGCACTCAACAGGTGGGTATGCAGGCGTGTATCAAAAAAAGGGCGCCTGGAAAAAAGGGTGCGGGGTATAGCCGAAATTGTAAGTTTTAATGCAAAACCATATTTTTCGTTTAAGAGGTTGTAAACGAAATTTTAGTGCTAAATAGGTTAAATAAACGGAAATGAAATGGCTAAATGCATCTATAACAACAAACGAATTCTGAAATGAAACATCAAATAACGTCTATAACAAAAACGATATTTACACTTGTATTAAGCATAGCAATGCAATGGTAGATTTTATAGATATTTTACTGCAATTATACCTAACTGTAGGCTCACACAGATCTATCCCTATCCCTAACCCCTATACATAATTAAATAAATTGTATATATTACATATATTGTGCTGTAACTATACCTAACCTTACTCTCACACAGAGCCCTCCCTGTACCTATCCCTAACCCCTAGACCCCCCCCCCCCTGGTGGTGCCTAACCCTAACCACTGGTGGTGCCTAACCCTAAGACCCCCCTGGTGGTGCCTAACCCTAACCACCCCCCTGGTGGTGCCTAACCCTAACCACCACCCTGGTGGTGCCTAACCCTAAGACCCCCCTGGTGGTGCCTAAACCTAAACACCCCCTGGTGATGCCTATTGCCTAACCCTAACCATCCCCCTGGTGGAGTATATTGCGCTGTAACTATACCTAACCTTACTCTCACACAGAGCCCTCCCTGTACCTATCCCTAACCCCTAGACCCCCCTGGTGGTGCCTAACCCTAACCACCCCCTGGTGGTGCCTAACCCTAACCACCCCCCTGGTGGTGCCTAACCATAACCACCCCCCTGGTGGTGCCTAACCCTAAGACCCCCTCCCCCCCCCCCCCCCCCGGTGGTGCCTAAACCTAACCATTCCCCTGGTAGAGTATATTGCACTATAACTATACCTAACCCTCCCTGTACCTAACCCCTAGACCCCCCTGGTGGTGCCTAACCCTAACCACTCCCCTGGTGGTGCCTAACCCTAACCACCCCCTGGTTGCATATATTATACTGTAACTACACCTAACCCTTCCTGTACCTATCCCTAACCTCTAGACCCCCCTGGTGATGCCTAAACCTAACCATCCCCACCACACAAACACCCTAAACACATATAAACAATAATATATTTAATCCTTAAAATACTTCACTACAAATAACATGAATAAAATAATTTGTATTTGTAATAGAATAAATAGCCTTAAAATAGCCTTAAAATCACGTATACATTAATATTATAAATAGAGAAAAGTATATATAAATATATACAATACAATAGATAGCCTTACAATCACGTACACATTAGAAATCTTAAAATAACAGTAATATTAAAAGCAATATTTTAGTAACTATAATCAATGCATTATAAGTGTAAAAACAAAGTTAATACCAAAAGTGATATATTGCTAATACAATAAGGTTGAAAACGGTATTTAAACATTATACATATGAAAACGAATTTTTAAATTATCAAAGAAGTGTAAACGAAAATTTAGTTGTTATACTTTTGTAAGCGAAATTTAAAAAACGAAAAAATAAGCACAACACAAAGTTAAAACGAAATTGTAAATGATATTTGTTATAAACCTTATTCTGTAAACGAAAACTTTTGTTAACACGATCCCTGTAACCGATATTTCTCGGGCGCCCTTTTTTCCTGTTGGGCGCCGAATAGCTGATATTTTGCATTGCAGTCTATGGCGGCGCCCTTTTTGTCCACTATCCCTGTGCGCCCTTTTTTACTAGCACCGAGTATGCAGTGATTGGTATTACAAATGTGCAGCTGTCACACACACCGGTACCGTCAACAGGTGCAGCGACTGGTGGTATATAAAACTGCGTGCGGTCACGTAGGTAGGTAGGTGCACTGAACAGGTGGGTATGCAGTGATTGGTATTACAAATGTGCAGCTGTCAAACACACAGGTAGTCACTGAATGTGCTGGGCCTGGCAGTGGCACAGTAGGAATTACCAAGGCTGTATATGCAACACAAGTGTCTGGGACACACACACACACAAAATAGATCATAAGAACAACATTAGCTCTCAAAAGAGCTGTTGAGGATGAGGAGTGCTTTTTAGCAATAAGTATCAGCAAGAAGGAGCAACCTAACAAGCCTCACAAGCCTAACACAAGAGCCTAACTAAGCTTTTCCTATATCAGCAGCAGCAAGGTTCTCTCCCTTCTCTAATTACTGCAGCCACACGAGTGAGTGAAATGGCTGACACTGCCTGCGTTTTGTAAGGGGGGGGGGGGGCTCCAGAAGGGAGTGTAGCCTGATTGGCTACCCTGTGTCTACTGACTGTGATGTATAGGGTCAAAGTTGACCCTAATGATGTAGCATAGGGGGCGGGTCGAACTCGCATATAGTTCGCGGTTCACAGCGAACCACCAAAGTTCACTCGAATAAGTTTGCGGTTGAACCATTCGGGCCATCTCTAATTTGTATGCGTTTACATGTATTTTAAATTCTACAATTTTTTCGCAATAGTCAACCTTCAACATAAAATTGGGTATCCTAAATAATTTTAGTACATTATTCTATATGTCGTTGCAAAGGCTCTTTAGTGGATTTTTCCTTTATACTGTATTCTTCAATTTCACAGTACTCTAAAACCATGATAAGCATGTCTGCTATAAAGCAAAAAAAAAAAAAAAAGTCATATTGTGGTTAGATGTAAAACCACTGTTGTGTATTTAATACTCTACACAATTTACAGACAACATAAATCTCTGAAATGGTCTTTTGGTCGGATTAGGAAATATATATGAAATTGATGCCATGTTTTTCTCTGAGTCTTTCCTGTGAAAGTCCATAAGATATGGCAGTCTGGTGAGTGACAGCTATATGATAGACTTTTTAATAGCAGCAATGAAGCTACTCATTGTGGAAAGTTTTGGGAGTGGGAGGGTCGGGGACGATGTTGCGAAACCAGACGTCTGCAACTGCAACCAAAAGGCGGCAAGACTTCGGTTTCATATTTGTGGGCAAACTCATTATTCCATCTTCTGTATGACAAACCAAGTCTCATCCAGCTTTTCAGAATGTACATAAGAGAAGGACTCTGTGGTGTTGTGCCCTGCCCTGGATCCACCAAAGGGGACCTGTCACCTTCAGCAGTGAATAGAGGAATAGTCAGCAATGTAGCCACACCCCCTAGATGCAACTACACAGCAGTAAAACAAGTATCTGTTGTAGTCACAAAAGCTACCATTTGAGGCAGGAGAGCTCCAAAAAAAAAAAAAAAAAAAAAATTACGGATACTATTATATTTTCTTGATTGAATAAAACAAAATTCAATCTACAAAACAAAGGGCTAATTTTCAGGGGATGTCTTATTTCTCCAATAACAATAATCTATGTTTATTCTATATGGAGTTGCGAGGGTGCGCATGCGCAAAATGCACCCAGCGACAGGAGCGTGATCGCGGGTGTTGCGCACCTACGCATGTGCAAAAGATGCCAAACTACGAGCCTGTATGAAAACATGGGTGCTAGATTGACTCACAGCATGAGCTAAAAAAAACTGTAGGAAGCACACAAAGATATTCTATTCTCTAAATCATAAAATATAGGAGTAGATTTGGTCTTACCTCCATAAAAAAACAAACCAATTGGGTAGATAAATTTTAATTTGTTCTTGATCATTTGTTCTTTTATGGAAGTAAGACCAAATCTACTCCTAATAGAATATCTTTGGGCACCTCCTACAGTTCTTTTTAACAATAGTCCAACCCCTCTGGGTAAAGTATAAGACACCATGGGCTCGATTCACAAAGCGGTGCTTACCCAGTTGGAAACTTTAGGCGTGATAACCATTGCACCACGCTGGTGAAAAGCCAGTTTAGGCATGATAAGTTTAGATAAGTTTAGATTGCGCGCAAAGTCCCGCACGCAAAGAAGCGCCATTAAACTCTATGCAAAGTGCACCAGACTTTGCTAGCGCAAAACTTTTGATCAGCTGTGCACTGCGGTGCTAACCCAGTTGGTGCTTAAACTTATCACGCCTAAACTTATCATGCCTAAACTTATCATGCCTAAACTGAGTTTAGGCATGATAAAGGGCTTTTCACCAGCATGCTAATTGTTAGCACTGCTTTGTGAATCAGGCCCCATGCGTTTCAATTAACTAAGGAGAGCAACCAGCCAGTACCTGCTCAGCAGAGTAGGATACCAAATGCTAACGGTTAATTTCCCCTAGGCTCGGTCGGTGGTTGCCTTTGTGAGTATATTTTATTACTCTGCTCTTTTCCATATACCCAACGATACTGCACCATCAGGCTCCTGGTCTCTGTCATTACAGAATCTTGGCATCGGCAGTTGGAAGCTCAGCCACCAAGAATCATCCCAAATCTACACAGCGTGAATGGCCACCAGCACACGTCCATGCGCCCACAAACACCTGCGCACACACATGTCCTCCTGGAGACCGCAAGCATAGCAATAGCCCGCACCTGCGCACTTGGACGGTCACGAACGTATGCATGCCCATTATCCCTACTCATCATCATTTCTAGCATGTACAGTAAACAGTAGATATAAAAGTTAGAGACTCTGTATTAAAAAAAAAAAGTCAGGGTCACAATGAGGCTTCCCGCATCCCTGTAGCTGCAGGCAATCCAGCGCTGGCTACCACGAAGTCTCCAGGAATCCTCGCCGGGACCCAGCGCAGGCGCGGTAGCGGCTCTTCCTTCGGGCTAGACGGAAATAGCCGAGCCTGATTGTATCCGCTCTACTGCACAGGCACAAAAGGACTCGCACCTGCGCAGTAGAGCCTAACGATCGGGTTCGGCTATTTCCATCTTAACCCGAATGGAGATTCTCTACTGCGTCTGCGCTGGATCCCGAGAGGTAAATATTTACATCGCCGCTTCGGGGGGGACAACGGAGGTACGGAGAAGAACGGGGAAGCCTCGTTAGTATCCAGAGGCTTCACCCTAGGGGACTTTTTTTTTAAATTACAGGATTTCTTTAAAGATGAGGGCAGACTTACCAACAAGCCTCTATCTCCCACAAGGCAATAAATCGCTAGAGAGGGGGATGTAGGGCAGCCTCCTTGGCTAGCCTGCTGTCAGGTTTACATTTTGCAGCATACGTACTGCTTGGTTACTCAGCCAAGAGGTTATACACATGCTTTAGGGCAGGGGTAGGGAACCTATGGCTCGGGAGCCAGATGTGGCTCTTTTGATGGCTACATCTGGCTCACAGACAAATCAGTAGGGGTTGATTGACTAAGCTACACTGCTCTAGCAGCACAGCTTAGTGTGGCAGCACAAGTAAAATTTTCAAAGCAGGCACGCTACTGCTGTAGCATGCGCTACTAACTTACTTGCGCTCCCCCCAAAATGAACAGCTGCTCCAATTGTCCCACTCTGGACCTGTCAGGTCCAGGGACTTTGTAGGATGAGACCCCGACACTTTGATTGGCTAAATAGGCTGCCTGTCACTTGACAGGCAGCCTACTGGGCCAAAGTGCGGGGATCTCATCCTACAAAGTGAATCAACCCCCAAGTCAGCTAGCTAATTGTACAAGCTGTTAGTCGGGTATTTCCCCTGTCTGGCTTTCGGGGAAATTGCTGATGTTGCTGAAACCCAAGAGAAGCTGAAGACGTGTCTGATATTTCTGCTGCCCTGGCGGATCAATTGTATACACATCACCATGGCAACAGGGACATGAGGCCTCTGCTGCACATGCACACTGTCCCAGTTTGAAACATATTGTATGGCTCTAACAGAAATACATTTTAAAATATGGCTTTTTCTTTTTCTTGGTTTATGGCTCTCTCAGCCAAAAAGGTTCCTGACCCCTGCTCTAGGGTATTAACAAGCTCAGCAGATTGGCATTTTTTATATAAAGGCAGAGAAAAAGGTTTGTCTGCTAAAAAGATAAACACAATAGTTCTGTCCAATAACCGCTCAGTCTGTCTTAAAAATCTCCTCTCTAACAGCTGACTAATACATGCATAAAGTAGTAAGCATGCCTATTTGGAAGGCTGGAGATTTATGAGTTATGGAAGGTGTATAGAAAAAAAAAAGAGCATAAAACAACTGAGTAATATCAAATTGGAAGAGAGATACAGGCTCTCCCTCCAATGCCTTACATTAATCTTGTCTCCAGTCCAGACTCCAGTGGTGTAGCTAAGGAGCTTGGGGCCCCGCCGCCCCAGTGCGAGTTTTACATGGACCCAAGAACTCTAATGATCTGGAGCCTCAAAATCTACCAAGGACAGCTGCAGTGTCAGAGAAGTCAGAGTAAGGAAGCAGTTGGTTAATGTACCCTACGCCCCTTTAAAATAGCAAGGGCCTGATTCACAAAGCTTTTCTGTTAAATTATCTCACCTTACTTAATAACTCACAATTTATCTCTCCTTAAATAACTTAACTCTTGATTTAGCTCTCCTTAATTGACTTAACTCATGGTTAGCTCTCCTTATCTTATCTAACAACTCATGGTTTAGCTCTCCTTAACTGACTTAATTAATTGTATAACTCTCTTTAACCGACTTAAATCATGGTTTATCTCTCCTCAACTGACTTAAATCATGGTTTAGCTCTCCTTATTTGTTTAACTCCTGCATTAGCACTCCTTACAGTTAAAGTGAACCTCCGGACTAAAACTCTACTCAACAGAACTGAAAAGGCTTGGTGTTTCTTTTACAGTTTCACAGCATCAGAACTTTGTTTTTCTTACCAAAGCATCATTTTTAGCTGAATTTTTAGCTAAGCTCCATCCATCAAAGAAAACTGCCCAGGATGTTTTCCCCTGATGCTGTGCAAAGCATGATGGGATTTCCTATGTTGTTATTCACGTTGCCTAGCAACTGGGAGGGGTGATCAGCACACAGGACAGTTGGAACAGTGTCTCATGCTCCCTGTCACCTCCTTTCAATCAAAAAGATGGCTGCCCTCATGAAATCAAACATTTTCCTGTTCTTTTAAAACAGGGTGGGTAAGCGATTATATTACCTATCTATTTTAATTAACATAACTAATGTAACTTAATGACAGTATGTTTATTTAGGCTGAAGTTCCTCTTTGAGGTGAAAAATAAGTAAACTTTTTTTTATTTGCTGCACTGTGACATACATCACAGCGCCTTCCGCCCCCCGTTCTGCTCAGCCAAAATCTTTGACTGGAGCAGAATGTCAAGGATGGGCGGGGAGGAAGTGTCAGTACTTCCTCCTCTCGGCCCATCATCAGTAATGCCCCCTCCACTCGCCGCTATTAGTTCCTATGTTCACAGCGCGGTGCGGAGCTGTGCTGGGTACGGTCTTGGGGTAATATAGCTCAGAACGATAGTGTACTAATACAGCTATTCATACACTATCGCTCTGAGCTAAATTACCTCAGGACCGCACACAGCACAGCTCTGCAGCGCGCTGTGAACATAGGAACTAATAGAGGCGTGTACAGGGGGCGTTACTGATGACGGGCAGAGAGGAGGAGGTACTGACATATCCTCCCCGCCCATCCTCGAGCTCTTCTGCATTGTGTCTGAGCAGAGCGGGGGACGGGGGAGCTAAAGGGGGAGGATTGTGCTGTGACTTATGTCACAGCACAGATAATAAAAAGCATTAAAAACATTTTATCTAAAAACGAGGTCAGTGGTACTTTAAGGATTACTATTGTTCAATAAACATGTAGAGGTGTTCATTACCAGTATAGCATCAATGAAAAGGTAACAAGATGGATGGAGGGCCTCTAGTGGGCCCCTCTGGTCCAGGGGCCCCAGTGCGGTTGCAACCTCTGCACCCCCTATTGCTACGCTACTGATCGTCTCCTATGCCTTAATGTGCCCACCAATGATACAATCTTCATTTTACAACCTTACCACTTCTGTGTAATATAATGGACTACCTAAAACGTCAATTCAAAGTATATTCACTCTGTTTACCCTTATACTACATACATTTGGTAAGAATGGACAATGTTGTGTCATTAGTAGGCACCTTACCACTAACCTCCCCTCTACAATGCTTAACATTAAACACACCACCCCCCGTCCGATGCCTAACAATCACCTCTCCTCTCTGATGCCTTACAATAATCTCTCCTCTCTGATGCCCAACACCACTGTCCTACGCCTAACACTAGCCCCCCCCCCCCCTTACACTGCCTAACACTAGCCTCCCCCCTTACACTGCCTAACACTAACCTCCCCCCTCCACTGCCTAACACTAACGTCCCCCTCCATTGCCTACACTAAACTCCCCTCTACAATGCCTAACACTAGCCTCCCCCCCCCCCCCATTACCTAACACTAACCTCCCATCTACAATGCCAAACACTAACCTCCCCCCTCCACTGTCAAACACTAACCTCCCTTCTACAATGCCCAGCACTAACTTTCCCCCTCCGATCCCTAACACTAAAATCCCCTCTCCTCTCCTCTCCTCTCCTAACACTAACCTCCCCTCCACCTGCGATGCTTAATACTAACCTCCCCCCTCCGATGCTTAATACTAACCTCCCCCCTCCGATGCTTAATGCTAACCCCGCCCTCCAATTTCTAACTCTAACCTCCCCCTCCACTGCCTAATACTAATCTCCCTCCTCCATTCCCTAACACCAACCTTCCCCTCCAATAACTAACTCTAACCTCCCCTCCGCTGCCTAATATTAACCTCTCCTCACTCATGCTTAACACTAACTTCCTCCCGCCGGGTGCATATTATGTCGGCGCCGCTCAGTTTGGTGCGGGGCGAATGATGGTTTCCCCCACTGCCGCTAAACTCAGAGGCGGCGTTAAATACTATACCCCCTCTGAGTTGTCGCAAGTCGGAGGGAGATGTAATTCAGGGTCTGGCAGCCGCCAGGGCCCTGAATTACCACTACGCAGGGCGCGCATCATAGCATTGCTGCTATGACGGCGCCCAGTTTTCGCGCTTGGCTCTCAGAGCCGCGCACCGAAATGAACTGATCCGCCTCCCTCCAATGCCTAGCACTAACCTCCCCCTCTCTGATGCCTAACACTAACCTCCCTCCTCCAATGCCTAACATTAACCTCCCCGATGCCTAACACTAAATTAGCCCCCCCCCACCTCAATGCCTAACACTAAACCCCCCTCTCTGATGCCTATAATCTGGGGATTAACTATTTGTGCCAAATCGCAGCCAACGAGCTAATTGGAATGTACCATTTATACTTAAATATGTCTTGGTTGTGTGTGTTACATAGGCATTTTACCTAAAGTATATAAAAAATCCACAATAACCACATTATAAAAACATTATACTATATTTATATTCTTTTCCCAGTTACAAAATACTGTATATAATATATACTGCATATATTACATGTACTGCACAGAGAGAGCAGGCAGCCTGCATTAGTAACTTAAGATGCACAAATAAACCATTCTTAAAGTTGGTCCCTTTCCTATTTAGAATCTTAGACGCCTACTTAAGACTCCAAAACAAAAACACCAGCAATGGCCCAAACAAAAGGCAACTTTGCACGCAGCCCGAAATAAGAAAAATATTTAGTTAATGTCTGCTGGATGGTAAACTTTCAGATTCTGTAGGATATCAGATTAAAAGTGATGAAATGTTTCTGTTAATTTCGGTATCAAATTTATGAGCCGTTTCATAGCTCAGCTCTGGCCACACAATGCTGGAAGGCCAATCTGTGGTCTTTGTTCCCATTTTAGTAAATATGTTTTGGTGAACATAATGACCAGGTTAGGGGGATGAGTATTGCAACACTCGGCACACATTTTGTCAACTCACAGATTGCTTGTGTAGAACTAATTGTATTTATTTTCGAATTGTATTTATTTCACAATGGAAGCTTTCCCTAGATTAAAAAAAAATAAATACATTAACGTTGAAATTCAGTAGTCACATCCTTCTGTGTAGCGTTATAAGCGGACACATAAGAGGACCTGTGGGTAATTATTTGGGTGATCAGTTGTGTTCCTAAAGGAATGGTTGGCTGGATAGTGTGCTGGTTAAAAGATACCAGAGAAGAAACCAGTTCAGACCTCCGCCCCCCTCCTTTGCTACCTAAATGCCCCCTGGCAGCCTCTTCCGGGTCGGCCAGGTTGGGCATTAGTGCGCAGGCGCAAGCCCAACTGTGCACATCCAAATCGCGCACCCACGGCCGGGAGCGCTCTACGCACGTGCATGATGTAATCGTGATGTCATAAGCATAGGCAGTGTGCTCCCGGCTGCGAGCGCGATGTAGGACACACGCAGCTGTGCTAGCACCTGCACACTAATGCCCATCCTGGCCGACCTGTTGGAGGACCACTATCGGGAAGAAAAAAAAAATTAAAATACATATATCACATACAAATAAGAAGTATGTTTATTATGTTCCACCACTAACCCCGATAGAAGAAATAATGAGCAAGGGAAAGGACCTGCCTATTTCAATTTCATTAACATACAAAATACTTATTACACCATTGACTAACCAGAAAAAGCTATATCAAAAGCATTGGGAAAAAGACCTAGGTTATGAAATCACAGAAGCACAGTGGACATCAATATTGAAGAATACCTCTAAATGTTCAAATAATATCTCCCTATCTGAAACGTCTATTAAGCTTTTATTCCGCACTTACTTAACCCCGTCAAGGATAAACAAGTATAACACACAAAGGCCTAATACATGTTTCAGAGGTTGCCAAGCCCTGGGGGATCTCTTCCATACCTGGTGGAGCTGCCCAGTAGTACAATCACTCTGGTCTAAGACCTTTTACTTAACCACTTCACCACTGAGGGGTTTTACCCCCTGACCACCAGAGCAATTTTCACCTTTCAGCGCTCCTTCCATTCATTCGTCTATAACTTTATCATTACTTATCGCAATGAAATGAACTATATCTTGTTTTTTCCGCCACCAATTAGGCTTTCTTTAGATGGGACATTATGCCAAGAATTATTTTTTTCTAAATGTGTTTTAATGGGAAAATAGGAAAAATGTGGGGAAAAAAAAATTATTTTTCAGTTTTCGGCCATTATAGTTTTTAAATAATGCATGCTACTGTAATTAAAACCCATGAAATATATTTGCCCATTTGTCCTGGTTATAAACTGTTTAAATTATGTCCCTATCACAATATTTGGCGCCAATATTTTATTTGGAAATAATGGTGCATTTTTTCAGTTTTGCGTCCATCCCTAATTACAAGCCCATAGTTTATAAAGTAACAGTGTTATACCCTCTTGACTTAAATATTTAAAAAGTTCAGTCCCTAAGGTAACTAATTATGTATTTTTTTTAATTGTAAATTTTTGAATTTTTTTTTAATTACAAAAAAAAAAAAAATGGGCAGTGTGGGAGGTAATGAGTTAATTTTTTGTGTAAAAGTCATTTATTTGTATGTGAAAAATGTGTAGGGTGTAGTTTACTATTTGGCCACAAGATGGCCACAGTAACTTTTTGCTTTATTGCGACCTCCAAGCCTCCTTCCGGAAGCTTGGAGGAAGAATAAGGAGGCTGGACACGTGAGTTTCTTCTCACAATGATCGCGCTGCCCATAGGAGAGCAGCGGGTCATTGTGGGGCTTAGATCAACGAACGGGAATGGATTTTCCCGTTCATTGATCTCCGGGCGAGCGGGCGGCGGCGTGTTTACTAGCGGCGGGCGGCGTGTTTACGAGCGGGAGCGCGGGCAGCGTCGGGAACGCGGAAAGTACGTGTTTCTCCGTCCCTGGTTGTCAAAGGATGGAAAAAGGGGCGGAGAAATACGTACGCGCGGGGGTAAAGTGGTTAAAGAGTAACTGTCAGGCTGCAGAAGCTAATTTAAACCTCTATTCTCCTGTGTTAAACAGTTTAGAAGTAAGCCAGAAAGCCATTAGTGAAGATAAAAATCTCTCTTACCTTTGATGTGTGCTTATCAGAAAAGCTAATTAGACCCAAGAGGACGCAAGCCGCATACTATACTGCAAAGCATTCTGGGGCCCTCCCCTCGGCTGCTAATGAGGCGTTACAGCAGCTTGTAATCAGTCCAGCGTGTAGCACTGATAAATCTCCGGGCAGAGTACACTGCAGGAGTCAGCTATTGTTCCTAGCCACATGGCTCATTAATATTCACTGCACACTGTGTTATTCAGTAGGAGCTTTTCTGTGATCAGGAAGCAGGCAGGACATGACGACACATTTGACAGAAAAACATGGAGCCTGCCATGAGCTGTCAGGAGCATCTATCTCTGCATATACTATATACAAATTCTGTGAAATCCAAACGTGGACAGTGAAATGCATATGTAATGTAAGTACAGCCAATATTTAGCTACTGATAAACAGGATTACGACCTGGTAATTCTATTTTTGACAACCCTCCAGGACAGTGACATTGAGATTTGGGCTCCGCCCCCCAGAAACAGGAAACACCCAGCGTGAGCTCTATAAATCTGTTCCCAGGTATCCACACCTCAGTTGTGCACAAGACCTGAACCTAGTCATACTGGATACCCTAATACTTCTTACCCACATCAAAATACATGATGCTTAACGGGTGGGAACTAAGGACTGTCCTGGAGGGTTGTCAAAAATAGAATTACCAGGTCGTAATCCTGTTTTTTTCGTCCAACCCTCCAGGACAGTGACATTGAGATGATAAACAAGGAATCACCCACCTTAGGGCGGGACCACAGCCTGTAGAACTTTCCTCCCAAAGGACTGTTCTCCTGCTGTCATCAGATCTAGACGGTAATGTCTGACGAACGTGTTGACACTCCATGTTGCTGCCCGGCAGATCTCCGATGCCGATGCCCCAGCTCTATAGGCCCAGGAGGTTGCCATAGCTCTAGTAGAGTGTGCTGTGATCTCTTTAGGTGACTCCAACTGCCTCAATTTGTAAGCTTCCTCAATACAAACCTTGAGCCATCTTGCTATCGAAGCTTTGGTCATTTTTTCTCCCACTTTATTTCCAGTGAAATTAACAAATAACCTGTCTGTTTTCCTGAGTTGCTTCACTCTTTTTAAGTATATTAGTAAGCACTTCCTTACATCCAGCTTGTGCCACTGCTTCTCTTTTGGATGAACTGCTTTATTGCAGAAGGTAGGCAATATTATCTCTTGCCCCCTATTAGACACTGATGATACTTTTGGTAAAAAATCAGTTACCGTCTTCAATATCACTCGGTCTTCAAATATAGAACAGAATTGTTCATCACTGCTTAGTGCCTCTAATTCGCTTACTCTTTTTGCAGAGGTAATCGCTACTAAGAATATGGTTTTAATTGTAAGATTCCTTAACGAAATTTCTTCTAGAGGTTCGAAAGGCTCTTCCATAAGTACATTGAGAACTAAAGATAGGTCCCACCTAGGACATGATTTCTTAACTATTGGCCTTGATCTTTCTACTGATTTCATAAATCTGATCACCAGGGGATCTAAGGCTAATTTCTTATCAACGAAAACAGAAATTGCTGCTACTTGTACCTTAATTGTACTTAAGTCCAAACCCCTCTCAATTCCATCTTGCAGGAACTCAAGAATTGTCGGTAATTTATTGTCTTTAACTTTATTTCTCTTTTTCCAGTCTAAAAAAGTCTTCCAATACTTAGAATAGATCGATCTGGTTACTTTCTTTCTGCTATTCAGAACCGTCTTGATCACTCTGTCTGACAGGCCCCTTGAGACTTCAGAACATCCCTTTCAGAAACCACGCTTTTAGATGCAGATTTGGAACATGTACCCATCTGTGTTCCTCTTGATCTAAAAGTAATTCCTCCTGAGGGAGGAGTAAAGGATCTTTTTTCAGCATTTTTAGTAACAACGGGTACCATGATCGTTTTGGCCAATCTGGTGCTATTAATATCAGAGTCATTCTGGACAGTTTCAACTTCTGTAATACAAGAGGAATCAAGGGAATTGGTGGAAAGGCATATGCTTTGCTGAAGATCCAATCTTGGGCCAACGCATCTATTGCACATGCTCCCTTCGGATCTAGAGAGAAAAACCTTCTGCACTGAGAGTTCGTCTGATTGGCAAAAAGGTCTATTTCGGGCCACCCCCATCTGGCCGTTATCATTCTGAATACTTCCGGGTTGAGCCTCAGCTCGGAATTTGACAGTCTTTGTCTGCTTAGAAGGTCGGCCATTCGATTTAATGTCCCTTTCAGATGGACTGCTGTTAACGATAGCAGATTAAGCTCTGCCCAATCTAAGATCTTCAGTGACACTTCTAGGAGTTTTCTGGACCTTGTCCCTCCTTGTTTGTTCAGATAGGCTACTACTGTTATGTTGTCTGAACGAACCTGAAGATGATGCCCTTTTAGACACTCTGATGCTTGTAATAGGGCCATATGAACTGCCTTCATTTCTCTGAAGTTGGATGACTCTCCCCTTACTGGGTCTGTCCATGACCCTTGCAGGTATAGTCCGTCCACATGGGCTCCCCAACCCATCAAACTTGCGTCTGTTGTTATAATCTTTGTTGGAGGAGACCGCCATAGTCTTCCTAACTGAAGATTTTTTATATCCATCCACCAAGGCAGTGATTCCTTTACCCAGGTTGGTATTGATAACACGCTTTCTAAATCGCCCTGATTTCTGTTCCAGTTTTCCAGTAGCCAGTTCTGGAGAACTCTTACGTGAGCCATTGCCCAATCTACTGCTGGTGCTGTTGAGGTTAGAAGACCCACTATACTCATGCACTGCCGTACTGAGATGGCGTCTGCCTCTAGAAGGCTGACTATTGTTGACTGCACTTTTGTCACCTTGTCCTCTGGCAAGAACAGTCTTTGAAGGGGTGAATTTATTATGAACCCCAAAAATTTGATCACCTGGGATGGATCCAGATGTGACTTTTGGTAATTTACTAACCAACCCAGGGTTTCTAACTGACCTAACACCCTCTTCAGATCTCTTTGAAGCAGTACCGCATTGTCTGCTAGAACTAATAGGTCGTCCAGATAAGGGATTATTATAATGATCTGGAGATGAAGATTTCCTACCACCTCTGCCATTACTTTCGTAAACACTCTTGGTGCTGAAGATATTCCGAAAGGAAGGCACGAGAATTGATAATGCAGCACTCCACCGTCTCCTTGTACACTGAATCTTAGGTACTTTTGAGACTCCCTTCTGATTGGGATGTGCCAATAAGCGTCTGTCAGATCTATGTTCACCATAAACACGTCTGCATTCAGTAAGTTCCTCATCGTATACACAGTTTCCATTCTGAACTTTTCGTATACAATAAAGGGGTTTAGTGGTTTTAAGTTCAGAATCATTCTGAATTTTCCGGTTGGCTTTTTGATCAGAAAAATTCGAGAATAGAACCCTCGGTTTCTTTCCTGAGGTGGTACCTCTTTTATGACATTTCTGTCCATCATGTCTCTTAGTAATTCCTGTAATGCCATCCTGGCTTCTCTGTCTTTCGGCATTAAAGTCTTTACAAATCTCACCGGGGGCTTTTTTATGAATCTTATCTTGTACCCGTCTTTTATTAGGTCTAAAATGAATTGATTCGAGGTTATCTTTCTCCACTCTGGATAAAAGCGAGATAACCTGCCCCCTACTTTCAGCCTGGCGTCACTGGTGCTTGCTTTGGGGCTCCGCTGGCTTATGCAGCGGAGTCCTCCTAGGCCCTTCCTTATTAATTGGCCAAGTCCTTTTTTGGACCCCTTTATCTCTCGCCTGGTTATTGCGGCGAAAAAAGGGCCTATTCGGCTTGAATTTCTTTTTCTTCGGAAATGATAATTTCCTGCTTGCCGTCTTCTCCAAGACTTCTTGGAGCTGAGGGCCAAATAACAGATCCCCCGTAAAGGGTAGATTACATGCCTTAGACTTGGACGATTGGCTACCGTCCCATGTCTTGAGCCACAGATTTCTGCGGGCATTATTAACTAGTGCTGTTGTCTTTGCTGTAACTCTTAGTGACTCTGTTGAAGCATCAGTAACATAATTATTAGATTTCTTAACAACACTCAGAGCTTCTAAAATGTCCTTTTTAGGAGCATCAGTTTTGACTAATTCTTCCACCCTCTCTATCCATAATAAAGTGGTCCTAGAGACACAGGTGGTGGCTGCAGCAGGCTTAAAGTTAGTTACTGCTGCTGTATAAGCTTTTTTAAGTGACAAATCAATTTTCTTGTCTGCTGGGTCTTTAAGGAAACCCAAATCCTCAAAAGCAAGTTCATTCTCCCTATTCATTAGACTGAACGCTGCGTCTAACTTGGGACAACCTTCCCATAGTTTTGCATCTTCTTCTGAAAAGGGGAATCGCTTTCTAAACCCTCTGGAAATAAAAAGTTTTTTCTCTGGGTATTTCCATTGCGTATTAATTAGGTTTTTTGTTGAGGGATGTACAGGAAAATTTAAATGTGGTGTGGGATCCATACCAGAATATAATTTATCATGTATGGACACAGGAGCGGGAGTGGTCTGATTAATATTCAAGGTAGTGTGAATAGCCCGCACTAATTCATCAGTCTCTTCCACCGGAAATCTGAATCTTGAAAACATAAGTTTCTCATCCGTATCACTTTGATCTGACATATCATCCTGTGATAAATCCCTGTTAACCTGTCCTCCAGGAAGAACATCCTGTATTTCCTCTTCTTCTTCATCTGAAGAAATTAAACGTCTTGTAGTTTTTACAAGAGCTTTTCTTGGTTTAGGATTCTCCTTGGGAATAACTGCCACAGGAGGTACCACAGGAGCTGACCCTGTAGGCAGATTTTCCCTGAATGCTCTAAATGTCTCTACCATTTCATGCCTCATGGTAGTCATAAACTCTTTGCAGGAGGCAGTATTCTCTTCATTAATTAACTTTGTAATACATCCTTGGCAAGATGCTTTTGTCCAGCTAGTTGGCAAAACAACCTTACAGACAAGGCAACTCCTGGACCTGTTAGAGCTATCGGATAAGTCCGAAGTCTCCTGAAAAACATATGAAGAGAATACTACCATGAGATTAATTACTATAATTCATTAAAGCCTGTAATTAATCACATAAATCCTCTCCTGAACAGATGTGATGTTTATTCATATATACTCTGTGTATATAGTGAGCTGTTTACCAAAAAAAGGAATATCATTATCTGTAAAATAAGCTTAAGTACAGCAATCAGACAGATAATTTAGGATGCATATCAACTCAAGTGTAGCTCATCTAGACAGAATGTAGATGCATACAGCTGCTAAAATGTATTGCAGGAGAGAGAGAGGGAAACAATTTTTTTTTTTTTTTTTTTTTTTTTTTTTAAACTTAATATATTTGGTGATACTGCACCAATAAATCCCTCCTGCAAACTTAGAAGGAAAACATCCAACATTATATGCAGCTGACCCAGTAACCAGCTCACTCCCCACAATGAATGCACCATGTAGTTAACATTCATTCAGGTAGCTATGCAACAATTACTTATGCAAAACACATTGAGCTGCACAAAAACCAATCAGTCACATGTGAACAAATGCTTTTCTGAACTATCAGGACTTTTACAATACTTAAACTGGTAACAAACATCTTGCTCCATTTAAGTAATCAAATCACCAAGTAGTCTAACATGCTTTTTCTGATCTATTAATTAAACTTAAGATCAGTGCAGTTATCCATGTTTAACTGGTTTTAAACAACAATGTGCCACCACAAAAAGACAGCTTCAGCAAATATCCTTGATCTAGCCACTGTCATTCATATGCTGACTAAATACATCTGAGCAGCATAATCAAACCTCAGACCAGTGCGGCGACCAGTCAGACCGTGATCAAACGCGGCTCCCCACAAGATCTCCGCCGGCTTACCTGATCCTGAAGTTTTCGTGCGTCCATCCTCGGCAAAGGCCAAACGCTAAGTGCCACAAGGAACGCACACAACGCTGTTTTGCAGCCGCGCAAAATGCGGAAGTGAAGTCACTCGTCGGCGGAAGTACCGCTAGACTGGGGGCAAAGCCATCCTTCCTCCGTGCAGAGCCGATATTCCCCCACCGCTGCGTCCAGGACCTCCGTCAGGGCTGCTCCGCGTTGTCCTCCCTCTAGCACGCACAGCCGCTCAGGTGGCTGCTAGAGGGGAAAAACCTGTTTAAGCAGGTAAGGAGCTTTCTGCTGCAACAATATTCCAACCCTCCAGGGTAGTGAAGCAGGCTCCCTCAGGAAACTATTACCAGCCTCAGCACTCCCAGGCTGCTGACCAGCTAGCTCCCTTTACAGAGCTCATGTTCCCAGGGAAGGAAACACACAACTGAGGTGTGGATACCTGGGAACAGATTTATAGAGCTCACGCTGGGTGTTTCCTGTTTCTGGGGGGCGGAGCCCAAATCTCAATGTCACTGTCCTGGAGGGTTGGACGAAAAATATGTGTTTATTTTCTCTGAGACCTTATACCTAACAGCTCCTCTTTAACAAAAAAGTTCCGGAGCAAACCTTCCACCCTAAACCCCTTGCCAGCCTTACTTAATACAAGCAAGAAGTTTTGAATCAGGATGATACCATTTATTGGCTAACTTAGAGATGGATAAACAGTGAGCTTTCGACTTATAAAAAGCCTTCGTCGGACTGATTCCTTAACTTAATACAAGTATGCCTAATTTATCCCGTCCAGAAAATACTCTATTCACAAAGATATTAGTAGCTACTAGATCACATATAGCACAGAATTGGCTCTCTAAGGATCTGAGTTGGGAAAAGGTAGCACAAAAAGTCAATTATATCTGTTTGAATGAATGCATAATGGCTCTAACAAATGAGGACACCTCAAAGTTTTCTTCCATTTGGTCCCCTTGGTTGTCATCATCCTATGGAATCCACATTAAAAGAACGTTGGACCAATATTAACTGTAGAGAACGCTTGGTGGACCCCTAACTAACATAAAGAAGAGCTAAATAAGGAACTTGACACTGATCACAGGTGCAAAAACTCCCCAACTTGGACTATATAAGAGAAGCTTTAACACGCTTTTACAGTCCGAAAAGCGGCCGGACTCTTGGACTCTTGTTCTGTTACTACACGTGGGCTCTCCTCCTTCTTCTTATGCACTCTCCATGTTACTTATGCAAATGATGTTATCTTAAAAGATTATTCCTGTTCTGCTGGTATTCCAAGCTTTTTTAGATCTGTTTATAAGAATATACATTGTATATTAGATGTCCTATGCTAATACCTACCCCTTGTACCACCCAAAGAAAATTCATAATGACTAGTTTGTCATACGTTTATTCATAAAATTGTTATTATAAACTGTACAAACATTTATCTTGAAAATTAATACCAATAAAAACTTTTGAAAGTAAAAAAAAGAAGTATGTTTATTATGGGGAAACAAAATAATTATGCTGAAGAGCAGCACGGGCAGTCTCCCCCCCCCCCTCACTCATCTGGGCCCCCCCCCCACTTCGCCGCTCCCCCCTCCAGGCTAGAATGTGCAGCGAGCGGGCAAAAACGGTCTACTTACTATTTTCTGCATCCTGCTCTGCGTGCCACTGCTCTGGTCTGGTCTTCTCTGCTGTCCAATCACGCTCTCACAGGAAGCACAGTGAGAGCGTGGTTGGACAGTACAGCAGAAAAGACCAGACCAGAGTAGTGGCACGCAGAGCGGGAACCAGGAAGTAGTAAGCTTCACATTGTAGCTTGGAGGGGGAAGCGTGGAAAGGGGGGCCCAGATGAGGGAGGGGTGAGACTGCCCCCCCTCCCCGCTGCTCTGTGCCCACCGCTGCTCCTCCTTCCTGCGCTGTGCCCCCTTCTGCAGTGCTCGGGGCCCCAAAGGGCCACAAAAAGGGAGGCCTACCGGGCAAAATCCCGAGCTCCCGCCGGCCCTGTCCGAGCCTGGTGATGATTGGTATAAGAGATATATTCTTCAATGTCTATTTTGTCTAAGGCATACATGTCATTCTCTGGAATGCAAAGCCATGCAATTTGGCCCGCAAGTGGTTTCCCCACCTTGCATTATGTTTGGCCCACATGGCCATATGCTAGCTCCACCCACTCTTCTTCCGTTGCAAACAACAACTGGGTGGTCTGTCTGTAAACATTGCTACACTCATGCTCCGACCAGTCCCCCTTGCTTCCTGTCTCGGGACACTGCACACTTGGTATTTACCATCCTTGGGTAAACTGCTATCTTTGAGCTCAGTCTTCTCCATTTCTCAACCCTTATCTTTTCCCACTTGGTGCATTTCATATGTGGGGGTAATTGGCTCCAGGGTTGCTCATCACGACCTCGTGATCACAGGTAACCCATGATCACGAGCCGTTTTTCCTGATCACGAGGTCAGATTCCAAAATTCGTGATCACCTCTCGATCACGGATTCAGTTCCGAATGCACCCGTGATCGTGGTCCAAATCCAGCTCGTGATCACAGCCGTGATTATTACCTGAAAACCTACATGCTAGAACCACCAAATTTGCCAGATATGTTAAGAAGAACAGTGGGAACACGAGGAAAAAAAAGCGCTCCTTCCATTCATTCATCTAGAACTTTATTATTACTTATCACAATTAAATGAACTACATCTTGTTTTTTTCACCACCAATTTATGTATTTTTTTTTAATTGTAATTTTTTTTTTTTTAATTACAAAAAAAAATTAAAATTGGGGAGTGTGGGAGGTAATGAGTTAATTTTTAGTGTATAACTAATGTATTTGTATATGAAAAATGCTTTAGGGTGTAGTTATACTATTTGACCACAAGATGGCCACAGTAACTTTTTGTTTATGCGTCCTGCAAGCGTCCGGAAGTACGCTTGCAGGAAGTGTTATGAGGCTGGGAAACTTTTTTTTTTCACAATGATCGCTGCTTCTCGTAGAAGCAGCTGATCATTGCGGGGGCTTGGATCAACGAACGGGAATGGTTTTTCCCGTTCATTGATCTCCGGGCGAGCAGGCGGCGGCGTGCATGAGCGCGGGGGCACGCGGACGAGTGAGCGGGAGCACAGACAGCGGCGGGAGCGGCATCAGGTGCGGATTTCTCCATCCCTGGTGTTAACAGGGTGGGAAAAGGGGATGGAGAAATCCACACCGCTGGGGGTAAAGTGGTTAAAATCGATTTTCTCAAAAACTAAGTGTTATTTTTGAATTTTTTTTAAGTTGTAGCCACATCTCACCTTTATAATCCATGCAAATTTGATGATTGTGGCATGTATGGGGGCTTTGCTGTTAACGTTAAAGTCTAATCCGTGATCACGGCCACGGCCGGCCTTTGACCTGTGCGACCGGAGCGGTCGCACAGGGCGCCGGCCTCCAAGGGGCGCATGTGCAGGGGTTTCTATTCCCCTCACTCGCGGCTCCCTCCAATCTCCGGCACTCACTGTCAGCCCTGTTCAGCTGTGGGTGAATCGGCAGCTGTGATGACAGAGGGAGCCCAGTGGTGGCGCTGTGTATCTCAAATACAGGAAGTGCTTTCCTGAATGAGCACTTCCTGTATTTGAAGTATACAGCGGCTTCCCTCGCTCTGCCATCAATGCTGCTGGACCACCCACCGCTGAACTACATGGCTGGCAGTCTGAGTGCTGGGGATAGAGGGAGCCACCACAGAGGGGAACTTGTTGCAGCCCACAGGTCTGTGTGACAGGAGCACATCGCCCAGCTCCCACAGAGTGCCAGCAAACTGCAAGCAAGGGGGACAGCAGAGAGGCAGGTCAGTCACTCAGGGGGCTTTACATAGATAGAAATGCAGCCTTAATGGACCGTACTTTGTGCAGCACACACACACTCACTCACTCACTCTCTCTCTCTGTCTCTCTTCCCCCTCTCTCTACTCCTACCATCCATCCATCCATCCCTATATCTGTCTGTCTCTCTATCTCCCCATGCATCCATCCATCCCTATATATCTGTCTCTCTCTCTACTCCTCCCATCCATCCATCCATCCATCCATCCATATCTGTCTGTCTCTCTCTCTCTCTCCCCAAACATACATCCATCCCTATAGCTCTGTCTCTCTCTCTCTCATATATGTCCCTAGATTATCTATTCCTATATCCTGTCTATCTATCTATCTATCTATCTATCTATCTATCCATCCATCCCTCTCTCTCACCCTCCCCCCCCCCCCCCTATGTTTTTCTCTCTCTCTCTTTTTCTCCCTCCTATCCCTCCCTCCCTATATCTGTCTGTCTCTCTCGTCCTCTCTCTTTCCTCCTCTCTGTCTCTCCCTCCTCTCTGTCTCTCCCTCCTCTCTCTCTGTCTCTCCCTCCTCTCTCTCTGTCTCTCCCTCCTCTCTCTCCTCTCTCTCTGTCTCTCCCTCCTCTCTCTGTCTCTCCCTCCTCTCTCTGTCTCTCCCTCCTCTCTCTGTCTCTCTCTCTGTCTCTCTCTCCTCTCTCTGTCTCTCCCTCCTCTCTCTGTCTCTCTCTCCTCTCTCTGTCTCTCTCTCCTCTCTCTGTCTCTCTCTCCTCTCTCTGTCTCTCTCTCTCTCTCCTCTCTCTGTCTCTCCTCTCTCTGTCTCTCTCTCCTCTCTCTCTGTCTCTCCTCTCTGTCTCTCTCTCCTCTCTCTCTGCCTCTCTCTCTCCTCTCTCTCTGTCTCTCTCTCTCTCCTCTCTCTGTCTCTCTCTCTCTCCTCTCTCTGTCTCTCTCTCCTCTCTCTGTCTCTCTCTCCTCTCTCTGTCTCTCTCTCTCTCCTCTCTCTGTCTCTCTCTCTCCTCTCTCTGTCTCTCTCCTCTCTCTGTCTCTCTCTCTCCTCTCTCTGTCTCTCTCCCTCCTCTCTCTGTCTCTCTCCCTCCTCTCTCTGTCTCTCCCTCCTCTCTCTGTCTCTCCCTCCTCTCTCTGTCTCTCCCTCCTCTCTCTGTCTCTCCCTCCTCTGTCTCTGTCTCTCCCTCCTCTGTCTCTGTCTCTCCCTCCTCTGTCTCTGTCTCTCCCTCCTCTGTCTCTGTCTCTCCCTCCTCTGTTTCTGTCTCTCTCTCCTCTCTCTTTCCTCCCCTCTGTCTCTCTTTCCTCCCCTCTGTCTCTCTCTTTCCTCCTCCTCTCTCTCTCTTTCCTCCTCCTCTCTCTCTTTTCTCCTCCTCTCTCTCTCTTTTCTCCTCCTCTCTCTCTCTTTTCTCCTCCTCTCTCTCTCTCTCTCTCTTTCCTCCTCCTCTCTCTCTCTGTATGTCTCTCTCTCTCTCTCTGTATGTCTCTCTCTCTCTGTGTATGTCTCTCTCTGTATGTCTCTCTCTGTCTCTCTCTCTCTCTGTATGTCTCTCTCTCTCTGTATGTCTCTCTCTCTCTGTATGTCTCTCTCTCTCTCTCTCTGTATGTCTCTCTCTCTCTGTATGTCTCTCTCTCTGTATGTCTCTCTCTCTCTGTATGTCTCTCTCTCCCTCCCTCCCTCCCTCCCTCCATCCATCCCTCCATCCATCCCTCCATCCATCCCTATATCTGTGTCTCTCTCTCAATGTATATATATTTGTCTGTCTGTCCATCCCAATATTACCTATTCCTTGTGTGTGTGTGTGTGTGTGTGTGTGTAGGATGAGGGGGGGGGGGGGCACCATAATCAGGCTTTGCTCAGGGCGCTGTAAAACCTAAGGCCGGCCCTGATCACGGCCATGATCATGGATTCTTCATGCAATCACGGCTAAAATCTGAATCGAATTCAGAATCCTGTTTCAAATCAGATTTTGATACTACTGTGGCCAGACTTACTCTAATCCGTTAAGTAGAAAGGTACAGAGCGGCACACTTGTCCTTGTAGTCCTCCGGGTGCATGACCTTGGGCGCTAAGCAACACCCCAACGTATTCAAAGTAGTAGAGATGATAGGTCAGCACACCAGCTTCTCAATGAGCATAGTTTATTTCCAGATCACATGTCAACACAAAGTTAACAATTGTTTTGGGGCCACTCAGGGTCCCCTTCGTCTGCACTGTTCTGAGGAAGGGGACCCTGAGTGGCCCCGAAACAATTGTTAACTTTGTGTTGACATGTGATCTGGAAATAAACTATGCTCATTGAGAAGCTGGTGTGCTGACCTATCATCTCTACTACTTTTTAGTCTAATCCGTGATTGGGGGTATCCGAGCCCCACTGATTGGCACATTTCATATGTGGGGATGATTTGCACATTTCATACGTGGGGGTTATTGGTGCATTTCAAACATGGTTGTTTGTGCTTGTTTAGGATTCAGTGCACAGAACGTAGTAAGAAAAATGCATAATTTGAAAAAAATGTTCAAGAAATGTCAATGTTGCCACTCGATTTGGTCTGGTTTTATTTTCGGCTTACAGCATTATATCCGTAGTCTGCTCACTACTACAATCGTAGGCTATACAACTAACAGGTAACCTAAGACAAAGAGAAGCAGAGGGGAGGCAGATGGAGAAAGAAAACAGATAAGGGTAATAGGATAAGACACAAAAGTCCAACGTTTCGAGCAGCACAAATCAGGGGTGTAACTACAGGGGGAGCAGCCCCTGCAGCCAGGTGGATCCCAGAGGTGTGGGGGGCACAACTATCTACCCTTCCTTTACTCTGATACAGGGGTCCGGCCTCCAGATCAGGTGTTGTTCTGGCCACACTTGTTATAGGTAGGGGAGTCCTGATGGCCTGATTTGTATGATCCTTGGCAGCTGGGCTGTGGAAGGCCACCAAAGGGGAGACAAATCTCAACAGAAAATGGAGCTAGAAGAACCAGCAGCCTACTGTTTCTAAGATATGTATTGCAAGACGAACAGGAGCGCAATCCACAAAACTTTGAACATTGTTAATTAATACAAATCTAAAGAGAACCCGAGGCAGTTCCATGGGGGGCAGATGAGACACAGAGGCATGTCCTCTACCTCATGACATGACTCTGTGTCCCCATACTGCTGCTCTCTACCCCCCCCCCCCCCCCACGAGATTAGCTACAATCTTTGTCGCTATCTTGGAGGTAAAAATAGGGAGAGGGATTCCCTGTTTAAAATGCCCACCAGGGGCGTTCCTGCGGGGTTTCCAGATCTGCCATTGGGCAGCTCTCCCTGACCAGGCCCCATGCCCCTCCCACACCTCCCTGCACACTGTGAATGAGAGAGTTTCTCGTTCCAGCGTCGGAACCCAGAGGTCACTAAAGTGAAAGTGGGCCAGTGTGGCCCACAGGAGCGGTGGGGAGCAGCGGTTTTTGTGGCTACCTGATCCGCTCAGCCCCCCGTATCAGGTATCCTACATTTTGTTTTAATTTTACGAGCCCACCTCAGGCTCTCTTTAATGCCATAGGAGTGTGGACTGGGGCTTTAAATTTCCGTGTGTGGCCTCACTGTTCCTCATTTGTGTTTTATTATTCCCGTCAGATTGTTCTTCTGCTCTTTAAAAAGCCTCAGCCCTGAGATTTAACCTGTAGCGAGTAACGTGAGCCTAAATAGTTATTGCTGTGTTTCATTTCGCAAAGAGACAAAAACCTGTAAAGTGTCTCTGATCCCGCTCCATTCCCCCTCTCCTGTCACGACCATTCTGATTACAAGAGCCACAAGGAGAATCAACAACAGCTATGTTTAATTATTCTCCCAGCAAACATGAAATATTGCACAACAAACAGTCAAATTACCCCCACCAGGCTCATTAACCAAAAAGAAAAATCATCTATATTTACTTTTCAAACTCAATAGCGTATAAACATTTCTTTTCTCTTTTTTAGCAGTTGCATCCAAGAAGCCCATTTCTCTTTCAAAGACAGTACAAAATAAAATGGATCTAGATCCCTGGTACATCCTGGGGCCAAAGTAAGTGGCGTAGCTGGATATTTTGAAGCCCTGTAGCAAAACTTTCATGAGGCCACCACATGTAGACACTCTTGAGCAATGCCACCTGCCCCTACCCTATGGATAAAACTTGATCAATTTACATGCTCATGTAATCTGCACTGTATATAGTCCATGGGAACTGAGACAAAGTCAGAGTGGAGGAATACAAGAACGTTAGTAGCAAATGTATCAAGTACCACCTGGGAGAGGGAAGGCTCTGGACCCTATAGAGCCTTTCTGTCCTCTTAATGACTCCTTGTTCCAGTGCGGTCTGCCCCATTAGCAGTCTCTAACCCATCGGTCGGAGACTGCTCTCTTCCGGAGGCTTCGGATGTCTTCGGGAGCACTCGGGCAGGCGGTTCCGTAGTGTGTATGCTTGTGCACACACTCTCTTGCGCATTTGTGCAAGCGCAGTGTGGAGCGGTCTGTCTTCATGAGACTTCCGAAGCCTCCCACAGCGGGAAATTTGAACGGGGGAGACAGCGAGGAATGAAGGGACCGTGAGAGGAATGGGAAGGCTCTAGAGAACCCAGAGCCTTCCCTCTCCTTAGGTAGGCAGGGGCGTAGCAACAGGAGGTGCAGAGGTAGCGACCAGAGCCAGAGGGGTCCCGAAGGGCTCTCCCTCAAATGCAGTATTAGCGCTCTATTGGTCCTGTGCTCATAATAATCACTTCTATAGATACTTTGAATAGTGGCAATTAGCCCATTTGCGTTCCGTCGTTTTCACTTGAGAAATGTTCACCTCCCATTCATTAGCCTATAACTTTATCACTACTTATCACAATGAACTGATCTATATCTTGTTTTTTCCGCCACCAATTAGGCTTTCTTTGGGGGGTACATTTTGCTAAGAGTCACTTTACTGTAAATGCATTTTAACAGGAAGAATAAGAAAAAAAAACGGAAAAGAACATTATTTCTCAGTTTTCAGCCATTATAGTTTTAAAATAATACATGCCTCTATAATTAAAAGTCACGTATTGTATTTGCCCATATGTCCCGGTTATTACACCGTTAAAATTATGTCCCTATCACAATGTATGGCAACAATATTTTATTCAGAAATAAAGGTGCATTTTTTCCGTTTTGCATCTATCACTATTTACAAGTTTAAAATTAATAAAATATAGAAATATATCATCTTTACATTGATATTTAAAAAGTTTAGACCCTTAGGTAAATATTTACGTTTTTTTTTTTTGTTTTTTTTTTTTATTGTAATGGTTTTTTTTTTTTTATATTTGATATATATGAGTTTGTTTACATGACGTCACTCTAAGCGTAACACACGCTTAGGCCTCATTCACATCTGCTGCGCTGAAAAACGTGTTAAAGCGCGTGGTATAAAACGCATGCGCTTGTGCGCGCTTTAGTGCGCGGTTCTGTGCGTTGCGCTGCGCTTCTTTAAAGCACGTTTTGCTTACTGTAGCAGCAGCAGTTGTCAATAAAACTTTGTTTTTGTATGCGCTTCTATGCGCTAAAAAAGTGGACCCATTCAATTGCATTGCTGTGCGCTTTGCAGCTCAGCGCACAGAAATGCATGCAACACTACGTTTTTGTAACGCTGCTCAGCGCAGCGCATAGATGTGAACCAGCTACATTTAGTTACATGGAAAAATCAATACCTTGCTGATCGTACAGGGCAGTGCGCTGTGGAAAGAGCACAGAAACGGCCCTGATGTGAACGAGGCCTTAGAGCGACGCATGGGGGAGGTAACAGCCAGAAAAGGCGAAGCTTCCGAGAGAAGCTGTCGCTTTTTCAGCGGGGGAGAGGAATCAGTGATCGGGCACCATAGCCCGATTCACTGATTGCCTGGCTAATGAACCGCGGGCCGGGAGCGCGTGTGCACGCGCGCGTTCGGCCGCGGGAGCGCGCGGCAGCGCGCATGGTTCCTGGACGTAGTTTCTACATCCAGGAACCAAAATAGGTTAAGGATGGCCTAGCCTTGGAGAACTCATGGAGAAGCACATGATCAGTTTGATCAGCTGATAGATTTGTAAGGCTCTGATTTGCTGGTCATGATCATGTGTTAAGCAGGAAGTCATCACAGCAAATAAGAGGCTTACAAATCTATCAGCTGATCAAACTGATCATGTGCTTCTCCATGAGTTCTCCAAGGCTGGGCCATCTCTAGTGGTAATCATTAAACTGTTCTCCATCCCCTTCTTGCCCCTCTGACACTGTAGTTGCCATTGGCAGATTTTGGTGTGCCGTATCAATTGTTATGTATAGAGTGCTTGGGGGGCCCCATTGTAAAACTTGCATCGGGGCCCACGGCTCCTTAGCTACACCACTGTAGGTAAGTATCTAGTTTTTTTATTTTGAATATCCTTCAGGTTTGCTTTAAGGGCACGTGCAAGCCTCCTGTGTTTTACCCATGGTCCTTTCTCTAGCATCCATAACAGCAGCAGGATAAGCAGGCCGAAAATAGCTGATGGTTCAAGGGCCTACCTCTTGAATTGAAGCCAGTCTTACCACAGCCAGTTGCAGGATCCACATTTGTTTGGTTCAGTCTGGTGCCAGATCTGGGTGTGGCCACATAGCTGGTTTATGAATATGTCCTGGATCCAGCGGTGTGTGTAGATGCCTAGGGCATGAAGCCCAACACATTGCAAATCTTATAGACACTTGATGGTTGCACAACGGAGTGGATGGGACAGAACTGTGGTGTAATTAGAACACAAACAGTCTGCAGGATATGTCATAACAACCGCCAATCTAGTAGCATGAGCACGGTAGCCCGATCAGAACATCAATGGCGTGGCCAGTGCTATTAATGCTTATCATTTATTCACTTTTGGATTTATTAAAATTATATTCAGTACAACACAAGGCCTCCTTCACACCAAACAGCATACACCAACAAATTTATCTGCGCATTTCCCAACCCATACCATGTGCGTTCACATGTGTTAAGCCGAGCACATCTGTTGTTGCTAATAATACATTTTAATACCAAACATCTAATGGTCATGAGGAAAAAACGGCTCCAAGTTTTTTCTTGAAAAATACATTCCACATGGACGAGCCCATTGTCCCTCGCTCCTCCAATCTCAGGGATGCAATCCCTTCAGGGAGGAGGGTGTGGCTAACCTGCCACTCGTCTATACTCACTTTGTGGACAAAGCTGAATTTACTGTGCACCTATAGGCACAGAGGTTTTTGACCTCCATCATCCCTGCAAATCCTGATGCAAATGAGCGTAGGTGGGTTCACCGAACTGCACCACAAGTGTGCTGGAGTCTTCCATTCTCACTGTTCCTCTCCTTCCTCTGCCCGGCGCTCAGCATCATGAAGTGACTGACAGCGGTATTGGACCGGCAAAAAGCCACGCTGTTTGGGTCCGTTTCTGAATGATGTGTCATCCATTGTCATGCCAATACATCTCTAAGAGGGAGGAGGCAGGGAGGAGTGAGCTATACTTCTGATTGCTACCTTCTGGTATACCAGGTAATTTAGGGATACAAGTAATGTATAAATGTATTAATTAAAAAAAATGTTGAGTAAGAACCAGTGTTGCTCGGATACCCCCGATCACAAATTCGAGTAAATCTGGCCATGGCAGTATCGAAATCCGGATACGCCGTGACCGGGATTTGAAACGGAATTCCCAATTCGACTCGGATTTTAGCCGTGATTTCATGTAGAATCCGTGATCACGGATTAGACTTTACCGTTAATAGCAAAGCCCCCATACATGCTACAATCACCAAAATTGCATGGATTATAAAGGGGAAAAGTGGCTGCAACATAAAAAAAAATTCAAAGAACTTTTAGTTTTTGAGAAAAAGGATTTTAAAGTTTCAAATGAAAAAAGTATTAGTGATTAAAAACCTGCCATAACCCGCCAATTAACTAGCGGCTAATAGCAAACATATCCTATTTGCAGGATATGTTAAGAAGAACAGAGGGAACAAGAGGAAACATTTTTACAAAAAGACCTTCTAGATTTTGAGAAAATTGATTTTAAAGTTTCAAAGGAAAAAAGTATACATTTAAATGCGGTAAATACATTAACTGTCAGCAGACACATGGTAGCCAGTCAGGCTACACTCCCTCCTGGAGGCCCCCCCCAGTATACGAGTCACTGCACCTGTTCACGGTACCTGTGTGTGACAGCTGCACATTTGTAGTCCCACAAAGTCCCAATAATAATAAATGAAATAATTGCACTCAAAGGAACCTATTCCTCCTCAGGAAGGTACACACAGTACAAACATGCTGCCCCTGAAATCTCTGCGGCTGATGCAGATGTTTCACCTTGCTTCATGAGAGAACCGACCCTGCACTACAGAATGTCACTGTTATAGGCTTCAGTATTTTGAAACAGATTTGGGATGTGCCTGCACTTTGAACTGCAGGATGATGTAATTCAAGCAACAGCAGCAGCAACCACCACATCTCCACAAAGCTACAAAATGCTGAAACTACTGGGAAAATTACAACTACTACATGTGCACAGCAATTTTACTGCTGGCTCGTGTATTGACCTTCGTTATTGCCAACCACATTGGAGACTTGTAGCAGCTGTGACCATGTCCTGAAATCGTAATATAACCCAACTTTTTTGGACCTGTTTTAACCACTTCGGTACCAGCAGCCTCTGCCCCCTTAAGGACCAGAGGCTGCTGGTACAGTAAAACGCCACTTCCTGACGAATCCCCGCAAAAAATCAGCCGCTCCTGACGTTCTGTCCCCACCGCAGGCTCCTCTCTCTGCCGTCTCTATGACAGCAGAGCGCCGGTCAGAAGCTGCTTTCATTGGCTCCTAACCCTGTCAATCAGTGTAAGCCAATGGGATTGGCTTACAGTGATGACAGGGCCAGGAGCCAAAGAAAACTGCTCCTGACCTGCTCACAGAGGTCTGCCGCTGCAGAGATGGCAGAATGAGTGAATTCTCGAACAGATCGGCGGGGACGCGCAGTCAATGCAAGGTAGAGTCTACGTCCAGTCAGGGCCGCAGCACCACCTGCTGGACATAGATTCGTACTGCATTGGTCCAGGAAAGGTTAAAGCTAGTGCTAAGCTATAAAAGTAAACAAAACACAAACAAACAGATACTCCCCTATGGAGAAAGAAGTCTCTGGGTCCTATAGAACATTAACGCTCCTCTCACGGTCCCCAAGTTCCAGCGATGTCACCCCTTTTGAATCCCCCGTTGCGGATGACTTTGGAAGTCTTCGGGAGCCCAAGTGCTCCTGAAGATGAGTGACTCTGTACTGCGCATGCATGAGCACGCAGGAGAGGGCACTCGCGCATGCGTAGTACGGAGCCACCCGAGTGCTCCCGAAGCCTACCGCAGTAACAGAGAGCAGTATTCGACCAATCGGTTAAATACTGCTACCGGGGGAGCCAGCGCTGGAATGCGGGGACCGTGAGTGGAGCAAGGAAGCTCCATATTATTATTATTATTATTTATTGTATTTATAAAGCGCCAACATTTTACGCAGTGCTGCACAATAGATAAATGGGTTAACATACAGGTAGAACATACGGAAACTCACAACAAAACAAGATCATGCAAATGATTTGATAACAATACAGTATCATAGGTCAAAATAGAGACTGTTCGAGTCTACAAGAGGGGTGGTTGCGAGTAAGATTGCATAATCAAGCTGGATACGTTAGGGAGGAGGGCCCTGCCGGAGGCTTACAATCTAAATTGTGGGGTGGAGACAATAGGTGCGTCTTTTGAGAGGGGGTCTAACAGAACATATTATGGTGCTGGTGTAGGTGGGTATGCGAGCGTGAAGAGGTGAGTCTTGAGAGCTTGTTTGAAGGAATTAAAGGTGGGGGCGAGTCTGATGGCTGGTGGGAGAGAGTTCCAGAGAGTAGGGGCGGCCCTGGTGAAGTCCTGCAATCGTGCGTGTGACTGAGTTATGCGTGGTGCGACTAGGCGCAGGTCATTGGAGGATCGGAGGGGGCATAGGACCCAGAGCCTTCGCTCTCCTTAGGTGAGTACCTGGTTTTGTTTTGTTTTTAGCTTAACATTTACTTTAAGGTTCTCCATTCAGACCTGTTTGTTATTTGTTCCATGCAGTTTACGTTTTATAAAAATAACTGTCACAATTTACTCACGTAGATAAGTTATATAATTGGAGACATCTGAACTGTTTTCAAAATATTAAGGAATTGCCTGACGTTTAGATTCATAAGGTGAATTACTGTTTCTCTTGAAATAGATCAAAAAGGAGTGTTTTTGTGGTTCTGTGTGTTGTATCCGCATTCCAAGAATCCCAAACATCATAGAATATTTTTTGACCGTCTTTTAATCCTCCGAATATCTGAAGGTCTGTTTTTCCTGAACCTGAAACCATTGGGTTGAGTGAAGGACTTACATAACGGACGTCTCAGCTGGTGCCGCTTTTATTACGCTTCTCGGCATTCTTTGGTTAATTAGCATGCGCCACATTTAAATTGCAAACATTCTAGGAAAGGCAGAAGTAAAGTTTTTTGTGTTCCAATGAGGAGAGTTTCCCATTGGTCATGGCAGCGTTGTGTTCTTAAAACTGTAAATAAGCTTGTGGGTCATGGAGACCACCAGATTACCGTGTGGTGAGGCATGTGGCAAAGTATAGATACACATCATCATCATCATCACTACAGTACAATCTGACACAAGGCGGTTAAACTACACTGACCACATGAGGGACACAGGAACAAGCAGTCATTACATGACCACATAGGGGAACACAGGCAGGTGACATGGGAACAAGTAATCATTACACTGACCACATAGGGGGACACAGGGACAGCCAATGGCTTTTCCTGTGTCCCCCTATGTGATCAGTGTAGTTAAACTAAACCTGTCACTTCTTTCAACAAATTAAAGAAAGGCCTGCACTGTACAAAGGGGTACCTTTACATAGAAATGATGGTCTGGGAAAAAGATCTCCACTTTTCAAATACAAAAGACCACTTAACTCATTAGCAGCAACAATAGAATTATCTTGTTTGAGATAAGTACAGTGCTTTTGACCTCAGTCAGCAGAGCTCTTGCTGTAAATTCTTGGAATGTTTTGATCTACTAGCAGAAAATATAGAAACTGAAAGCAGAAGTCCTTTGTTATTGTCTCACACTGCCCCCTAGTGACAAGTGGTCATACATACACATTGCAGGAGTACTATTTAGTAGCAAGCAAATGTGAAAAATAAGAAATAAAAAAAACACGCTAAAATAAATTGGCCTGGAGCACTTGCAAGCCTCTAAATAAATTGGCAGCTAAAGAGTTAAATAAGGCCATATTTATATGCGTTCTGTTGCTATGTGTCACGTCCTCTTCACCCCTCTCTTTAGCCGCACTGAACCGTGTAAGCTCTTGAGACTGCCATTTCTGCAAGTCATGTGACGTGCATCAGGCTCTGCGAGGAGCTACATTGTATGGCGCAAAGTAAGAAAAGAGTGAAGAAGACATGTCATTTGCTCTGCTGACAGGTAATTTTTGCCGTTTCCACTGATTTGCATATTCAGCAGTGATGCATTGTGGGACACCTCACATACCTACTCCAACCTGAATAAACACAAATACCTTCTGTTTTAAGAAGGCAATCTTCTGTTTTGCATAGCATTTTAATAAGGAGGCTTTTTGGTCTCTTTCAGCCCCCTTACACACTCCTAGGTGCTCTGGTTCAACATGAGTATGCTGGGCAATCTGTAACTTTCTATCAGGACTGGAGAGGGTCCCTAAATAAACAGCCCCCAAATGTTTTCTGTTGGTGCGAATTAAACAGTCGTCTCACCCCAAATCCAACAACACAGAATCCTAATCAAGTCTGGGCCCTCGGGGACAATTCCACATCTTTGCCGTCTGCTCTGAGAGAGAACATCCGTTGTAGGACAAACAAAATTCACTGTTGTTCTTTACCAAAGCGCTCCCGCGTCGCGAGCCAGCGAATGTTCCAGAGCGGCCGTCAGCCTCCCCGAGCTATCAGTGCAATTAATTATTATGCATTCTGGCAAACTGATAGAACTGGCGGAATTTCGTGTGTAATAATTGTATATTTTTTCCTCACAGCTGCAGGAAACATTGTGCCCTCGCATAGTTTCCTTATGTAAAAACATGTTTTGTTTGGATGTAAAACATACGCAAAGCACTATTATTGTATTTTAATTCTTCTTCTTAGTCTGAAGTCGGCAACAAAAAAAGAGAATACAAGCATTAAACTGTTGGATAGTATTCCGTTTTAGATTCTGTCAGATAGCTGTTTACCTCACCTCACATCACCCTGGCTTCCTCAGCTCTTCATTTCGGACACACCCAATCAAAGATAACTGAATGAGCCAGAGTTATCATTTCCTGAGGTCACCATCTTCCCATCTGTAGCCACTCTTAAGGTGGACATGCATCAGGCGACTTGGCGACCGATCGACCATCTGATTCGGTAATAATTGAATAGAATGAAAATCGGTGTCGCCAAGACCACGCCTAATCAATGAGGACCAGTTTTGAGCCAAAATTGGGTGCATGTAACTATCAGACATGCTGCAAGATGAAGGGCCAACTTGCTTGATGTGGTGTGCAGTGGTAACGCCGTGCGATATCTAGATGAGCAACACACATGACGGAACCCCCCGCCACTGTCCCCCCCCCCCCTTCCCGTGTGTGAATATATTACCCCTGCATGTGGCTCAGCCACCTATCTTCCAATCACTGATCACCTTCTGGTTCAGGTTGCCTCGATAAAAATCATGGAGCTTCATAGCAAAATTTTTAATTACACACTTTTGTTTGTTCTCCTCTGAACCATGAATAGCCGCATAACTTTAGTTTGTCTGTGTGAAGTCTCATTCCTCTGATATTTTCAGTTCCTGTCTGTAGACTTACAGCCGTATGAGATCCAGGGGCTGGTGAGGATTAATAACTTTAACAATAGATATTTTTGGATTTTCTGCCATATCTGATTTCTGCCACCCCTGGTTTTGTTGTTAAATTCGTTGTAATGAGTGCATTTTTCTTCTAGGAATTTAAATTGTCTGGGTGGGGTTTTTTTTATCGACGCATAATTCAATAAGATTGCCTGCCGGCGGCCACATCTTCAGTCAACAACTTGGGCGTGCTCCTCCTACCTCTCCAGTTCTGCAGCAAGTTTGTTAGTGCTTCACCGGTGAACTGTAACGTGTTTATTAGAATCATTTTCCTGTTTGCCTTTTTATTTTTTTCAGCATTTATTTTATTGTTCAAAACGTCTGATTCCATTTCAGAAATATTGTTGGTGAAGCAAACAGTTCCCAGGCCTCCAAATCCACCTCCAGAAGTCCAAATTACAAAGAATTCTAAGACTGTTGCACTGCCACCTGTCTATAGCTTCTTAGCTGTGGCCCTGTTCTCCCTGAGACCTCTGTAGTGGTGTAGCAATCGAGCATATAGAGGTTCGCGATTCCACCAGAGCCCTTAGTCCAGACAGAGGAGCCCACCAGGGGTACTCCTTCGTTCAATGCATTCGCTCTTCATTGGTGTCATTCTGTTCATGACTGGAGATGACCCGAACCTCCGATTTTCGGTTCGCGAACTTTCGCGAATTGCAATGGACTTCAATGGGGAGGTGAACTTTGAAAACTAGAAACACTTATGCTGGCCACAAAAGTGATGGAAAAGATGTTTCAAGGGGTCTAACACCTGGAGGGGGGCATGGCGGAGTGGGACAGACGGCAAAAGTCCCGGGGAAAAATGTGGATTGGACGCAAAGCAGCGTTTTAAGGGCAGAAATCACATTGAATGCTAAATTGCTGGCCTAAAGTGCTTTAAAACATCTTGCATGTGTATACATCAATCAGGGAGTGTAATTAGAGTACTGCTTCACACTGACACACCAAACTCACTGTGTAACGCACCGCAAACAGCTGTTTGTGTAGTGACGGCCGTGCTGGACTACTGCGCACCATGGCGAGAGTGCAGGCATGGCGGTTTTCAAGCCAATATGGTCACCGGGCTGTGGTAGCTCAATGATAGAACAACAGTGACTGTCCAGCTGATCAAATTTGGTCTGTCCACAATGAAGAAACAACCTTATTATCTTCAATGAGACGAGACACTCATATAGCCGGCGGTCATTGCTTCACTGTGATACACAAGCCCCTTCACCGCAGCAAGGTAATGATCACGAAGGGGAATTGGCACATGTACATGCCTTTTGTTTTGTTGTTGCAGCTGAAGTGCAGCCAGGAAAATTAGGTAGGCATGTACACGCACAAGAAAAATTAGTTTAGCCTTAAAAATTCAGGAATCCACCTGGAGTCCTGGACCCTGTTGGTGGTGGCGGAGAAGGCAGTCTAGCGGCCTGCAGGCAGAGATGCTGTGTGTGGGGACTGTCTTCGGGCAGGCCTGAGCGTGCTTTGTAGACCACGCATCCGTGGTCAGATGAACCCTTGACCCATTGCTGTGTGCCAGAGATGACACCACTTGCCTTTCAACATCACGGTACAGTTTGGGTATCGCCTTTGATGGTATCTTACACTGCGCTGTGTGGCTTTGCTTTTGTGTGCTGCTTTTCCTTTAGGTGGTATCCCATTGCAGTCCCTACAGAGGTCTTGGTCTTTCCACAGCTCAATTTTCTTTGGCAGAGGGTACAGATGGCATTGCTCTCATCTGAGGAAGACACACAAAAAAATTTCCACACCGCTGAGCCCTGGGATGATGGCACTTTGGTGATGGCTGCCGACAGAGTGGAGTGCCAGAATCAGAGCAGGAGGAGGAAGATATGTCACGCTTCCATGCGGAAGCTAAGGTGTTCTGTGTTAAATAGTCAACTACAACCTGACAATATTGGGGGTTGATGGCACTTGCCTTCTTCTGAACACTGTACTTTGGTCGAGGGTCGCACGAAATCATGACAGCACGACCTCGAACAGACCTGCCAGGTGTCCTGCCTCTGGCTCTGCCTCTGCCTGTTGTTTTGTCCATATTGGGGGGGATGAAGTGAAAGGTATGCACTGACTTGACTAATACAATGTGCGGTTACACAGGTGCAGTGAAAAGGTGACTGCTGGTACAACAATGTGTCGTTACACAGGTACAGTGAAAAGGTGACTGCTGGTACAACAATGTGTCGTTACACAGGTGCAGTGAAAATGTTGCCCGTGACTGCTGGTACAACAATGTGCAGTCACACAGGTGCAGTAAAAGGTATGCAGTGACTGCTGGCATATAATACAATGTGCGGTCACAGGTGCAGTTACAGGTATGCACGGACTGGTATTGCACAATACAATGTGCAGCTGTCACACACACACAGGTCCAGTGAAAATGAATGCACTGACTGCTGGTATATAATACAATGTGCGGTCAGTCAGTCACAGGTGTAGTTACAGGTATGCATGGACTGGTATTATACAATACAATGTGCAGCTGTCACACACACAGGTGCAGTGAACAGTTATGCAGCGACTGGTATTATATAACACTGCGTGCTGTCACGCAGGCGCAGTGAACATGAACAGGTATGCACGGTTGGACTGGTATTACAAAAGTGCAGCTGTCACACGCAGGTGCAGTGAACAGTTATGCAGGGACTGCTGGTATATAACACTGCATGCTGTCACGCAGGTGCAGTGAACATGAACAGGTATGCACGGACTGGTATTACAAATGTTTATCTGTCACACACAGGTGCAGTGAAAAGGTAGGCACTAAAAAAATTTAAAATTCCAATAAAAACGATTGAAATCGAAAAGGTAGGCACTGAATGTGCTGGGTCTTGCACAGTATAGCAATTAGCAAGGGCCAGCTGCGACACACAGTGCTGTATAATGCAGTGTCAGTGGCACACACACACAAAAAAAAAAACTTCACAAGAACATTAGCTCTGAAAAGAGCTCTTTTTTGTGGTGCTTTTCAGTTTTCAACAACAAATATCAGCTAGGAGCAAGCTACAAGAGCCTAACTTAGCTTTCCCTATGTCTCTGCAGCAACCTCCTCTCACTACTGCAGCAACATCGAGTGAGATAATGGCCAATGCAGCTGCCTTATATAAGGGGGGGGGGAGCTCCAGGAGGGAGTGCAGCCTGATTGGCTGTCATGTGTCTGCTGACTGTGATGTAGAGGGTCAAAGTTTAGCCCAATGATGTAGTATAAGGGCGGGTCAAACTCGCCATAAAGTTTGCGTTTTGGTGTGAACGTGAATAAGTTCGCGGCCAAAACTTTCGGGACTGCTCTAGTTATAAGAATAATAAAATAAATGGCAAGTCTCAGCTTTCCTTAAGGAATCACTGAACACAGGATTCAGGTTTTTTTCTGCATTAAAATTGACAATGCGTTTCACAGCCAACAGCCGCTTCATCAGGTCAGTAAACAGTGCAAAGTGGAGCTCTGAGTGCATATTAACACACTCCGTTCACATGTTAAATTAGCATGAGAGGCATAGTTATTAGCATCTCACTGACCATTTCAAAATATGCTTTAGTTCGGATGGTGGCCTACCTGCCAGTGAATACAGTCTAGCCTTGTACTCCATATCAGAAAATGTGTATGCTCTGGCACAACCCCCCAACATCACAGGAGTGCCACATGCTCCCAAACCCAGAGTGGCCTTTCCCAGTCACCCAGAACCTCCACCCCATGCAATATCAAGCCGAATATAGTGAGCTGTCTGCAAGCCACCTCCACCACCCACCGATACAAGGGAACAGAGCCCTGGAGCTGATGTCTACTGGAAGCTATCAAGATACTAAACTTCAAGATGACCATTCTGAGCTAGTGCCCCAATGTTGCATAGCATCTTTCTCGCAGTTCATTCCCCAACATAAAGAGTCTTGCCTCATGCCTTTAGTGTCGTGAACAATAACTTTATATCCGATCTCAGTTCTCCAAGAACTTGTATAGACTTATTTTGGGCAGCCAAAACACAACACAACCAAGAGATCCTGGATAGCAGCAGATGAGCTCTCCTCCGGTGTTCTTCAGCATGCGTGCAGATGTGTGTGTATCAATGTTACGCAAAAACCAGCTGACGTAAAGTATTAAGGAATGTAACACATACTTAAGTCAGCGAATATCTCTATGAGACACTGGGGAATAATAAAGAGAAAGGGAACACTGAGATAAATCAGTCACCTCTCACTTAGTACAAAGGAAGAATGGATTAAATACTTTGCATTGTTTCATGGGTTACAAATTATTTGTAAATGGAGTGAGAGAAGTTTTGTTTATATATATACACAGAGGGTACTGCAGCACACAACAGGAAAACAGTGACAGGGGTTCTTGGTTACGCTTTAACGCGTTTAAGCTCACCAACTGCTCCAAAGTGTCCCCGATCTGGTGAGTCCTACTCTAACCAGGCAAAAATGCTAGTTTTTATCAGCGTTCTAGTGGGAACCATGCCAAAAGCCCAGGGGTCAGCTAAATGGGAGAAATGAAATTAAAAACACCTCACCTTCTACTAGCTACTAACTGAACTATGAGCATCGCTCATTTATATGCTTAACTGTGCTAGAGATGGGTGTGGTTATGCACGCTCACAGGGGAAAATATGCCGGGGGATGAGCAGCACAAACCGAATTTTATGCAATACTATGCAAAGCATGCACGCAGCACTGGAGGTCCCCAGACTCCATAAGAAATGGAGCTCCCATGCTGCGTGCATCTTGCCGTAGCCCTGCTCTGCCTGTCAGCGCGGGAGACTGCAGGAGGAGCGAGATGGTCCCGGGAGCAGCGCGCCAGAGGCCAGCCAGGAGTGAGAGGAGACTTCTGCCAGGTGAGTAAATGTTTTTTTTTTCCCAGGTGAAATGCTGCCCAAATTGTGTTTATTTTGTTCTGACATGTTGCCCACATTGCGTTTATTTTCTGGTGTCTGGGGTAACTGTTGCTGCATTTATTTAATAGTCATAGTTGGCTTTGTTTGCTGCTTTGGGGTTACGGTATACTATTAAATAGCATCACACAGTTTCTGCACACCCATGATGCGAATCCTCCATGGCGTAAACACTGCTTTCTTATGCCTCGCTGCTACATCATTATGCTAGCTCCGCCCATACAATGTCATGGGCACGCCCATTTTTCGGCGGCACGCACGCCGCCATCCCCCATTTTTCGGTGCGGCGCGCAGCCCCCATTTTTCACCGCACCGCGTGTAGCCCACCCCCACCCCCGTCCCTGGTTGAACCAACAAAAATCTGGTCACTCTACCTTCAAAGGATCTACAGTTTAAAATGCTCTCAAAGTGATAATCTCTATAACTACTGGCAAATTTATGTCTGTTGGGCATTGCACAGGTTGTGGGATAGGTGTGAAACTGAGCAGCAAGTTCAGTTGCCAAATCTAACTGCCAAAACAGTGTGCAAGGGAAGGCTGGCTAGTATCTCACTGTTTTGGCAGTTAAACTCATTATATGTGATTTTATTGATCTTGGCAACTTATTAGGTTTAAAGCAAACTGTAATTTATAATGTAGGTACTCTAACGTCTTGCCGACCGCGTCACGCTGAGGGGCGTGGATGCGGCGGCAGCCCCAGGACCTCCTAACGCCGATCGGCATAAGGTCCTTGGGGCGTGGTTTGTGGGCGATTGCGCGTGCCGATGCACACGCAACCCTGCTCTGATGGCGGAACTCGCCGCTGGGAAACTGTTAGATGGCGAAACCGCCATTTTTTAATTGCTGTGCAGCACTGCGATGTAAGGCAGCGATGTACTGGGGACAGCCGTGTGACACTGCTCTCCCCTCTGTACTGCAGGAAGTGATCGGCTGTCATAGGCTGAAGCCTATGACAGCTGATCACGCTGATTGGCTGGCGGGGGGGGGGGGGAGGGGGGTGTATTAAATGAAATTAAAAATTAAAAAAAATAGGCAAATTTATTTAAAAAATATTGTAATAAATATTTATAAATAAACAAACATCTGGGGGCGATTAGACCCCACCAACAGAAATCTCTGTTGGTGGGGAGAAAGGGGGGGGGGGGTATACACTTGTGTGCTGAGTTGGACGACCCTGCAGCGAGGCCTTAAAGCTGCAGTGGCCAATTTAGTGAGAAATGGCCTGGTCTTTAGGGGGTTTTAACACTGCGGTCCTCAAGTGGTTAAAGTAAACCTGAGATGAGCCCCCCCAAAAAGTTTTATACATACATGGGGCTTTCTCCGACCCCCTTCAGGCTTATCGGTCCCTCCACTATGGGTCCCAGTACTTGCCCAAGTCGGGGGTTACTGCACAAGCATGCCACTTTGTGCTCCCGTCACCAGGAGAGTTCTACGCCTGCACAGGCACAGAACACTCCCCAACCCTGAAGTGCGTGCGGCCGGACTGCGCCTGTGGAGGATCCAGGCAGTGAAGGAGGATGGCGAAAAACTAATCAGCCTGAAGGGGGCTGGAGGAAGCCCCAGGTATACAGTAAATAAAACTGTTTTGGGGCTCATCTCAGGTTCCCTTTAAGCCCTGTACTTACCGCCCAACGGGTTCTGCAACAGGTTCTTGACGACGGTCATCAAGTGACGCTTCTTCCTGCCAGCAGGTATGCACGACATCACGCGACGCTACACGTCGTTAGCGAATGAGACTTCAAGCAATCGCGGTACTTCGCGCAGGAGTCAGGGATCTTAGCAAATCGATCTGCTGTGACAGTCGTTATTGCGGTGCGACGCTAAGCTGTACCCATGTCGCGATATCGTGGAAACAACCGATCTGCATAGAATCATTGGTCGTTTGGAAAATAGCGACGTGGGTACATAGCTTTAAAGAGAACCCGAGGTGGGTTTTAATAATCCTATTAGCACACAGAGGCTGGGTCTGCATATAATATAATCGCCACTCCCCGCCTGTGTCCCTTCCCTCCCCGCTGATTGGAGGGAAGGGATGCAGGCGGGGGGCGGCGATATAGAGGAGGCGGGGGAGCGGCGGAGAGTGACAGTGCGGATGTAAACAACCTACTATCGAAATGCTGCATGTCGCTAGCAGGGCGGTTTGACTTATGGGGGACAGCAGAGCGCAGGGGGGGGGGGAGGAGCCTGGGGGGAGAGGTTCTCTTTAAGCATTTGCTGTGGGCTCTGAGATCTAATATTCTCTGAATTTACTTGCAGGAAAGGTAAACAGGAGCCAAAGGAATGAGCTGACTGTACTTCTTTTGTTGTCCAATTGCTAAGACTAGTGCTAATAATAAGTATAATTTACATTACATACATACATACATACATATTGCCTACTGAAGGATTTTCGTTTTTATTTGGAAATATGCCCTAAAGTCCCCAAAATGTTGAAATTGGGTTTCATTTGATATAATGATTTTTCTTTCAACGTACAAGTCTGCGGTCTACTTATAATTTGTGTAGAAACATATCATTTGGTTAAAAAAAACTCTAGCTCTGAAAAACGAAAACAAATTTTTATGAAATAATTCATAGCCCCATTGCCAGCCAAGTTTTCCACGACAACCCAGAGAAGTTTGACAAGTTTTAAGTCAAAACTCCCAGACAAATTGTGTTTTTATTTCCATCCCTAAAGGCAAAATACGATGAGAGAAGAACTAAATGAAAGCTGAAGTCTTCTATACGCGATGTACAACAAAACAAGAACTAACGGACAACGTGTCCTAGGAAATGTCTCCTGCTGCAAACGTGTCAAAACTATTTAAATTTAGGAGATGTTGCCCACATATACATTTCACGTCGCGCAGAAACTTACCTCAAAAATGCTTAAAAGACTAATTTCAGACCCCTTCGTGTGGATGAATTTCCAAACAACTTCTTGCCCAACGTTCGATGCTTGTTATTGCTCAATGAAGTCAACAGCAGTCTTCAGTTCCTGGAATACTAAAGTCACTAACGTTACAAGAGTACCTGTAGTAAAAAAAAGTGCCCCTATGGGGTACTTACCTCGGGAGGGGGAAGCCTCTGGATACTAATGAGGCTTTCCTCCTCAGTACCCCTGAGCCAACACAAGGGTTTTTTGGTGTATTGCGCACTATGGCTTTCTACCCCTGGGTTACCCGGACAGTGTGCACCTCGCGCAGGTGCAGTAATTGCTTGCCACTCGGTCTACGGTGGAAATAGCCAAGCCCGATCAGGATGAGCAATTTTCACCAGAGCCCAAGCAGCTACTGCACCTGTGCAAGACGCACAGATTTCAATACTGTGTTGGCCGTTTCTTTGGGGAGCTATCCAGGGGCATATCAGGGTAATATAGAGCCTATGGCAAACACTGAAATTGCTACTATCCGGTCAGAGCCCCTTCCCCTCTAAAAACTGCATCCTTTCTCATGTACATGTGTTATGGTTGCCTGTGTCTTTTGCCTCAAAGATACTTTTATGGAAAAATCTCTTCTTTTTTCCTCGCTGTCCTTTTTTCTAACACCTAGCCAAGTGTGGCCTACATACATAAGTAGCTATGGTCCCCAGATAACAGAATTAATGTGAGGTCTGAATGACAGGGAGGCACAGGGGCAGGCATGGGGCCCATGGCACGAGCCATGCCTGCACCCCTCTAGATATGCCTCTGGAGCTAGCGCAGGATCGGGGCTGCTGAGAAGGACAGGGGTAGCCTCATTAAGATCCAGAGGCTTCCCCCTCCCAAGGTAAGTACCCCCCCAAGGAAGTTTTTTCCCTACAAGTTTTTTTTTTATTAAATTTAAACTATTAAAGGAACACTAGTGTAAAATTTTAACTAGATACACATAAAATGTACATTTCCAAAAGAAGTGCTTACATACCAGGGGGTCAAAAATAATGGTGGAGACTTATAAGTTATACCTGCTAAACTACTGCTCGCTCTCATCTTTGGTAAAGAAAGAATGGTTAAATTGGAAGAAACTGAGGCCCCTAATCTTGGGAAGAATATCAAGATGAATGTTGTGCCTAGAATATTTTATGTTATTCAGACCTAACCAGTTCCTATGCCTGGTAAACAAAAAATTGTGGACGTGAGAAGGGAGTTTATGAAGCTTATCTGGAGGGATAAGGTTCAAGGCTGAAATTTGCCCTTCTGAGTCTGACCCAGCTGAGAGCCAAGGGAGATTTAACAGAATTTTGGACTGGCACAGGCATGCACAATTCAAATAGTGGATTAATATAGAACCAACCCTGGTAGAGCTCCCCGTGCTCACCATACCTTGGTTATCAAGCTCTGACAAGAGTTTCCACCCGAGTCTAATGGAAAATCATACATTTTCAACATTTAATAAATTCAGGGCTAGATACCTTCTCTCCTCGCAGCTCGCTGCCATCTCCACTTACGTCCATGTTAGATAATTCAAAATTTGAACAAGAATACCTGAAGAATGAGTTTAGGAAATGAAGGGGAGGTCCGAGGATCCAAGAGCAAACCTTGAACAAGGGAGAACCTTAGAAAGGGTTAAAGAGGTGCCCAAGGTGAATAAAATGCATTAAAAGCAATGAAAATATAGATAAATGAAGTGGCTTACCTCAATGATGACACACCCGTATAGAAATGGATATTGATTAGTGAAAAAAAAAATCACAGGCAACGCGTTTTGTGAACTCGTCCACTTCCTCAGGCCGGATAAAGTGCCACGAAATGCCGGTAGCTGTATTCAAGGTGCCTTCCTTAAAAACTAAAGTTTTTTCACTGATAAACATACAACAATGGGTAGGTGGTTAATCTCACAACCCTCCTTTTTGGAAAGACTAACCAGATGGTGCGGCCAGAGTAGGCCCGTAATCGCCTCTTGGGTATTGGATACTCCACAGCCTCCCCTGTGTTGGTGATCAGGTGGTTAATAGATGTAGGGACTCATTTCTCTTGCAACTGACTGGCTGGAAAAATCAACTTTAGAATCATCCAAAATGTTTCCCTCTTGTTCCATCACTTCCTGAAGACGTCAGGAACAAGTGTCTGCTCTGCCCCTTCAAACAACTCCAAGTAAAACGACAGCATATATTGTCCAGATCTAGTGAAATGAATGCAGTTTAGGCATTTTTTTTTGTTATCAAAGGGGAAGAAGGTGGACTTCTCTAGGGAATTAGCAAAAGTTGAGGCATTGTGTAGCTCAGAAGGTAGAATAAAAAAGCAACTGGCCGCGATTTATGAACTTTTACATAGCGGAGAAGATCATACCCTTCTGCTTAGGAATAGATGGTAGGAGGCATTAAAATATAGCTTCACAGAGGAAATGGAGGAAAATCACATAACTACCTTTTAGGACCCGTCTCCTCCAAAATACAGAAATCAGGCTATAAAATGATTTAGAGATAGTTGCATAGTTTTGTTGAAAAAAAAAAAAATCTGTCCATCAAAATCAGCAAGAAGGTAAAACAAATAAAAATACAACACCATACTCAACCTCTCACATATCCCAATAAGCCTTAAAAGTGGAAAAAAAATCCTTCCCGACTTTAGATGGCAGTAAGATAAATCCCTGGATCAACTCTCCTAGGAATCACCTAGTAATTATAGCCATGGATGCCCTTCAATGCAAGGATGGTACCTTACTGTTGAAAAATTAAGCAGGATGTATCCTGGAGCAGATGTGGGTTGCTGGAGATGCCTCGGTAACATTCCTCCATATTTTCTGGGAATGCCCGGGAGATGGGAGTCCAGCGATTCTGGGAGGGGGTTACAAAGCTAACTGATATGGATGTGCCATATGATCCAGTCTTTTTCCTTCTACACCATAATGAGTGGAGCATAGGGAGCTACAGGAAAACCCTCTGCTGTCATTTGATGAATTCAGCAAGGATTAGGATTGGAAGTCACATACGCTCCCCATCCATATCAGAATGGCTTTTGGAACTATCATGTATTGAGTGTATAGAGAGGTTGACGCAGTGTATACATAGACGAGAAGAACAACACTGATCTACCTGGGAGAAATCTTATGCCTTTACTATAACCAACGGATGGAAGGAGGTAATTGGGTGAGACCAAGGATGTTTGGGGGGGTGAGGGCGGGGACAGACTTGTATAACGTGGTGGTAAAAGTTGAGAGATAGCTCATGATAGACTCGGTGGAACTCCATGGTTGAGGTGGAGCCTCTTTCTCTCTTTTTTTCTTCTTATTTTATTTTCTTTTTCTCTGTTCTTTTTTATTTTTGTCTCTGCACATATCCTTTTTTTCTTGTGGGTGTGGTTGTGGTATGTGGAGTCTTAAAGCCTGGTGGATTTGGAAGTGACGAATTAGAATTATAAAAAATGTGTAAAGGGGACAGAAGGGAGAGCATGGTAATTCCTTCCCACTATGTAAAGTTGAGATGACGATATTATACTGACAGATAAAGGATTGTGGGCTCTTGGGTTCGTCTTAGGAACCAGCAGGAACCTAAAATGGTTGTCCTTGGAAATTGCAAAGTGAGAAGTAAAAAAAATAGAAGATAGACCAAGAAATTCATGAGCCTGCGGGTCAGCATTTTTACTGCTGGCAGACATGGAAAAAAAAAAAAAGTATAAACGGACTTTACCTATAAAAACACCCACTAACAATGTGATAGGCTAAAAGGTTGGGTATATTATGTACAAAACAGTAAAGAGCTGGCACATCCCCAAAAAAATATGTATTGGTTCCATGTAAAAAGTGTAGGGCCAATGTTTTGGAGCCATGTTGGGCACCTATGTGGCTCCGAAGGCAAGATTTGCTCACAGATTGTCAAAGCAAGATTTGCTCAGAGGCAATATCTGTCGGCTGCCATGTAAAGCTCCTATTTCAGGAGAAGAAAAGAAACAGGCTCCTCAGGACACTCGTGCAGGACAATGTGTTTCAAGCCAGTGGCAGCGACCTGTATATATTATACATACACAGATACTGCTTGCTTGACAGTTGGCAACAGCCATCATCTCCCACAATGCAACAAGGTCCACAGACAGGAAACTGTCATGGCCATGGCCCTGACATCACACTGTGGGAGGGGATTCACCACAATATCAGCAACACAGATGACCCTAACGATGTATTTAAGAAAAGAAAGATTTCTCTTGGCAAAGGGGGTATCAGCTACTGATTGGGATGAAGTGCAATCCTGGGTCAAATTACTCTTTAAATATTTACTATAGTTTAAAAACTATTCTTTTTCAATGTGTGGATAAAAAAATGCATTAGCAGTATTTTCTGTTTACCAATACATAAAACCAACATTATTAATGCTGAGCATTACAAGACAACGTCCCTCCCCTATTAGCATTGCTAATAGCAGATAAATACAACTGCTTACAACTGGATTTATTTCTGACGTTAAATCATTCGGAAAACTTTAAATTGTTTACAGATCATGTCAATATTCACGACATTCCCTCGGTGACACATCAGTGCGGATGTCTTCAAAACGAAAAAACCTGACTTTTGTTTTACACGGTAATTATATTTACTTTGGTTATTGCTTTTTTTTTTCCTTTTTGGTATTAAGATTGAATAATTTGAAATTATTTCTAGGTCTTTTGCACCATCTGTGTTTATTCATCTGTGACAGGCTTCAAAGGCAATCTTCTGGGCAAAAGACAAAAACTCTGCCATTATATGGTCTGTCCACTTCAACCTTTTCCTCATCTTCTATTAGTTTTTGTTAGAATATATACAGATTCCACCCCTTTTTGTGTATGTCCGCTCTGCCAATACCTGCACAAGTTAAATTGCTTACAAATACTAAAAGTAAATACCCTTCAATCTCCCCCGATCTCATGCCCCCCTAACTCCCAATGATAGTTCTATCACATCAGACATACCAACCTCTTCCTATCATATGGAAGAAGTTAGCCCATCATATACTAGGCTTCTCACTTCACCACTTCTCACCCTCTAAGCCACGTGTGTCGAACTCCAGGCCTGGAGGGCCAGATCCATGCCAGTGTTTAGGATGGACTGAGAAAGAGAGGAACACATTCTACCTGATGGACCACGCCTTTCCTGATTCAAACCCATCAATTAATTTGAGCTGTATCAAAAATGTGTGAGGATCTCGGCCCTCATAGGACCGGTTTGACATACCTGCTCTAAGCCCCTGCTCTTATCCACCTTAATCTCCACTCCGCATGTAGGCTGTTAAGGCCCTCCTCCTACTCATTATTTATAGGCCTACACTTGAACAACCATCAATCTTTTGTGTGACCCGGTTTAGTTCATCCTCATCGATTCTTCGGTTAACAGAATCACTATGTCTATTAATGCAGGTTATAATAGTTAGACCCATAATATCTTATGTTCGCTACCCTACAAATTAGACAGGAATATCTCGGTGTCCCGCTCCTTGGTTAGGCATCTATACACTCTAATCCTGTTCAATTAGACTCCTAACCTCTATGGAGCCTCGTGTCTCTCAACAATTGACCACTACCAATCTGTTTATAATTGAACCAGAGACAATTTATGTGCATAATCCTGTCTACTATTGAAATTACTTCTTTTTACTGTTCAACGTTTAACTTCTGTATGTTCTAAAATTTTTCAATAAACAAAAGTATATATAAAAAAGAAAATACCGGTAATGCCTGGGCATTTGGTCCAAGTGGTGACGAAGAATAAAATGCTTGGTGATACTAGCAAAAAGGGGAAAAAATAAATCAATTGCAAAGTGAGAAGATACAAACTAGAAGAGAGATCCAGAAATGATTGATATTCGCCATGCAATTTGTTCATATTGAAATAGATCACTTTTATATCACAACTGATGAGCAAAGTAATGTCCACATTTCCCCATGGCTCAAGTGGGTGATATTACAGTTGAACAGCGGGCTGACCAAGAAGTTGTAATGGGGGTAATGGCCATTTTTAAAATGGAGGACAGAGAATTCTATTGATCGCACAGTGGACAAACAGGTGAGGAGAAAGAGATTGATGAGTAGACTACCCCGGAGGTAAGTATGGCCTGTGTATGTTTATTTTTACTTTCAATTTTCAGTTCAGGTTTGCTTTAATACTGCCAGTATAGTGGTTATAGAAAATGGCAGTTGGCGCTGTCTGTGTTTTTTCATGTCCCCTAACAATGCAATATGCTAAAAGGTTGGTTTTCTTTTTTTTATAGATATACAATTGCACAGAGGGAGATACTGGCTGCTTGGCAGTTGCAAACAGCTGTTATTTCCCACAATGCATCAAAGCTCACAGACAGCAAACTGTCAGGGCCATAGTCATGACATCACACTGTGGAGGGGGTTCAGCCACACAGACCCCCTGATGATGTATTTGAGAAAAGGAATAGGTTTCCCATGGGAAAGGGGAGTATCAGCTACTGATTGGGATGCAGTTCAATCCTTGGTTACAGTTCTTTTTTAATTGCCTTAGGTACTACATAGTTACATAGCTAGTTTGGTTGACGACAGAGCCTTCCAGGCCTGAGAAGTCTCTGTGTCCCTTGCCACAGCTACTGTCCTCTACAGCATCCCGTTGTCAGCCTCATAATGGATCAGGTTCACGTCACAGAACGCCCCCGGTGCAGTAAGCGCGGTTGCAACTGCCTTCTTTAACTGATATTGAAATATGATAACAGAGGCACCAAGCAGAATAAAATTAGTTAAAATTGTTAAAAAGGGGGAAGTGGGTGGACTCACCTCCCTTCTGAAAAAAATGGCCGGACAATGGACAGGTTACTTACAATCTAAAGTAACATTTATTAGTAACTCCAAAAGTGCAACGCGTTTCACGGGTAACAGTCCCGCTTCTTCAGGCAAACGATTATTTGGAGGGTGCAAAATCAGGTCATGAACCAGGTAGGCGCTCTACCTGGTTCATGACCTGATTTTGCACCCTCCAAATAATCGTTTGCCTGAAGAAGCGGGACTGTTACCCGTGAAACGCGTTGCACTTTTGGAGTTACTAATAAATGTTACTTTAGACTGTAAGTAACCTGTCCATTGTCCGGCCATTTTTTTCAGAAGGGAGGTGAGTCCACCCACTTCCCCCTTTTTAACAATTTTAACTAATTTTATTCTGCTTGGCGCCTCTGTTATCATATTTCAATATCATCTAGTCCACCCTTGGTGGAGGGGTGTATCCCCATTTTCTCCTATCTACAGAGAGCGACTTTTTAACCTGAGCGGGGTCAGGTTACAATTCTCCCCGCCGGCCTTTCCAGTGGTTGCCTTTGTGGCGACCCACCCTTGTGAGTATAATCATCTCATTTATTCACAACAGACCTCTCCATATTAACATACTGCACCATATTGGGCTCTCGGTTTCTCCCCCATTTTCAAGCCTTCTTTAACTGGTTCTGACCCGACGTAGTATGAATCTACGTCCAGCAGGTGGTGCTGCCGCTGACTGGACACAGATTCAACGTCCTGTTGAAACGCGCCTCCCTGCCGTTATCACTGCTTTGAACCCGCCGCAATTCGCTCGCTCTGATGTCTATAAGATTGCAGAGCTCTTCTGTAAGCAAGTCAGGAGCCGCTTTCATTGGCTCCTGACTGCTTGATCACAGAGAGCCAATCACATTGGTTCCCATTGATAGACAGCGTCAGGAGCCATTGAAAGAGGCTCTTGACCAGCTGTCAGCATTCTGCTGTCATAGAGACGGAAGAGAGAGGAGCCTGCGGTGATGGAGCAGAGTAGTGACCAGCGAGAGCAGCGGGTATGTGCGGCAATTCGTCAGGAGGCGGTGGTTTACTGTACCAGCAGTCTCTGGTCCTTAAAGAGAAACTCCGACCAAGAATTCAACTTTATCCCAATCAGTAGCTGATACCCCCTTTTACATGAGAAATCTATTCCTTTTCACAAACAGACCATCAGGGGGCGCTGCATGGCTGATATTGTGGTGAAACCCCTCCCACAAGAAACTCTTGAGTACGTACTCCTGGCAGTTTCCTGTCTGTGAACCTTGCTGCATTGTGGGAAATAAAAATGTCACCATGTAATAAATGTCAGAATGTAAATCAGGGATTTAAAATATTTTACAATGGGCAAACACTGACTAAATCATTTATACATAATTATTGTAAAAATGAAGCACTTCTTGTATTACATTATTTTCACTGGAGTTCCTCTTTAAGCGGGCAGAGACTGCTGGTACGGAAGTGGTTAAAGAGAACCAGAGCTAATGGAAGGAAAAGCTGTTATACATACCTGGGGCTTCCTCCAGCCCCATACGCACGGATCGCTCCCACGCCGCCATCCACCGCTGCACGCATCTAGGAGAACCGGAACCCCGCTCTGCCGCCAGTCGGAGCCAGTCTAGCGTAGCAGAGGTGCGCTCTTTGCATATCTCTGCAGCAGTGTATGGAGAGATACGTAGAGGGCGCACTTCTCCTGCGTAGCGCGGCTCCGATGACGTCACTGATGGGAGCCGGTTCTCCTAGATGCGGGCAGCGGTGGATGGCGGCGTGGGATCGATCCGCGCGTATGGGGCTGGAGGAAGCCCCAGGTATGTATAACATCTTTTCCTTCCATTAGCTCTGGTTCCCTTTAAGAAGTTGATGCAACTATTTTCATTTTTTCACACATTAGAGCAGTGATCTGCAAACTTGGCTTTCCAGCTGTTAAGGAACTACAAGTCCCACAATGCATTGCAGAAGTCTGACAGGCGCAGTCATGACTCATAAAGGCAAATGCATTGTGGGACTTGTAGTTCCTTAACAGTTGGAGAGCCAAGTTTGCAGATCACTCCAGAGGATGAGAGAAAACTCACTCAACATTCTATTAGGAGAAGAGGAATCCACAGTGACAATCACTGCACATTATGCCACAGCATGCCACATACCGAGAGGAGCATAAATGAACTGTAAAACTAAAAATGTCCACAAACTGCTAACCCACAGTACCCTTACCCTACCCCATTCCATGTCCCTCATTTCCCCTTGCTTTGGCAATGCCTGTATGCATTTTGGCCATGCCAATAAAGCTATGTTTGATTTGACTATTGGGCAGCCCCTGAGATGTCCATGAAAAGGATGTATGCTATCCCATGGCCCTTGCCAAAGGCTTCAACACTGGGTCCTTAAGCCATGCTGCCTTCTGTGAGGGGGTGCCCCACTAACCTGCTGCTCATCACTTTACTAATAATTACATGGGAGAGGGTCAGGCACACAATGCAGGTCAGTCTAAGTTGGCGTAGGCGAAATAAAGGCACCAGAAAATCTTGGCACCGGGAAAAAGGCGTAATATTTGCTGAATTCTACTAATGTACAGTGGTAATAATAGTACAATATGGGTAAATGTTGCCGATATTTTACTTCAATTAAACCTACTCTCCCACAGAACACCCCCCCCAATGTGTAACACTAACCACCACCCCCGTCAATGCCTAAACCTAATGCACCCCTTACTGATGCCTAACCTTAACAGCACACCCCACCTCGCCGCAATCCCCCTTCCTAATGCCTAGCCTTGACCTCCCCCCTGCTGCAAACCCACTTCCTGATGCGTATCCTTAATTTCCTCCCCCCCCCCCCCCAAAAAAAAAAAAATCCGCCACAAAAAAGATAGATACCGGAGGCACCACCAGCTATTTGTAGCCACAATTTGCATACCGGGTGCCTATAGCGGCACCCAAACCTCCCTGCCCACTCTTGGCACCCAAATTTCCAGCTACTGTCAGTTGGGCCAAGGTTAGTGTGTGTGTGTGTGTGTGTGTGTGTGTGTGTGTGTGTACATTATACTAGCTGAAGATCTGGCGTTGCTCGGGTATGTATTTGGTTGTTGGCCCCACCCACTTTGTCTACCCTTGACACACAGCCAGTCCCTCAATGACCAAGTTTGTGAGATTTGGGGTCCTTGGCATCAATAATGTGAGAATGGAAGTAATTTCAATTTTCCCATTGAAATCAAACAAATCTGATTAGAGGTATAGTGTGAGCAAGACAAGGAAGAAGGACTGAAAAATAAAATACTTAAAGCAAAGCTGGCTTTTTATGGGAGTAAGATGTAGAGATCTCCATCGTTTCTGGAATGCTCTTGTGAAGTATGTGGTTCTTGGACTTTTCCTGGAGAAAACATGCAGCAGTCTATACTGCGGTTAAGCCGCTAGCTCGTAACTTTCATTAGGATGAAAATGGGCTTGGTTTTGTTACTCAGCAGGCAATCGAGGAAGGACAACCGAGCCCTGAACTTCTATCTAACCTAACACCCAAGATACTTCCCTCCTTTGTCTAGGATCTGGCAAGCCAAGCTTATGAAGGGTTACGAAGGCAAGAAGAAAGTTTCTTTACAACCCAATGAGACTTGACCTTACTCCAAAGATATGATCAGAACATTCAGTCCTATAAGCGTTGCCTAATAACACAACTGTCCCTTACAACTGTTATCTTATAATTATGGTGTGCCAGTATTTATAACCGGCATAAAAGCACACAAGAAATGACCCCACTGGGGTCGACTGCTTTTGATTATCTGTCCAACAAAAGCATGCAGGACCAGACCACACATCTGCTCAGAGAGACAAGGCTTAGATGGAGGAAAAATAACCTTCCACTGATATGGGGAACCAGAAAGAAAAATGGAAAGACTGTTTTGCTTTTTCATATTCAGCATATAATGTGTGTTTTTCCTAACAGAACCTCCCCACATGTTGCATCTCTAGGAAGACATAACGGGTCATAAAGACGCGAGGCATTAAAATGATGCGTTTCCAAAAGTGTTTATATCCCAACTTCTGAGCGCCGGGAAAAAGCAGGCTCACAAAGGTACTTACACCACGTTAAAAACCTAAGAGGAAAAAAAAGTATATTTTTGTGAAGTAACAATGTTTGGATGATATACAACAACGTGGTGAGATGATTGACAGCCCGGCTCCAAATAAAACACTGTGATGCATAACGTTAAAGTGGATCTCCAGAAAAAATCTACAACAAAAAAAAAACTTTCATATGTAAAATATAATTTTTTTATTATTTAGTATTTTCATAGCGCTGACATCTTCCTCAGCGATCTACAGAGAATATAGTTTTGTCACTTAACTGTCCCTCAGAAGTGCTCACAATCTAGTCCCTACCATAGTTATATGTAGAGATGTCGTGAACATACAATTTTCTGTTCGTGAACGGGAACTTCCGCAATTGTTCGCAAACAGGTGAATCTGGCAAACCGCAATAGACATCAATGGAAAGGCGATTTTTAAAACCTACAAAGACTGTTTCTGGCCACAAAAGTGATGAGAAAGTTGTTTCAAGGGGCCTAACACTAGGACTGTGGCATGCCAGAGGGGGATCCATGGCAAAAGTCACACCAAAAATTACGGAGTTGACGCAAAGTCGGGTTTTAATCCCTAAAGCGCAGAAATCACATTATGCACAGCTCTGGGTGTCAGTGGGTTGTGGAGTGTCTCACACAGAGAAATACAATAGTACTATCAGAATACAGTGAAATAATAATGCACTGGAGTGGTTCTGTGCCTGCAACTTAATGAGACAACAGCAGTAGTGTGCACACAGCTCTATGTGTCAGTGGGCTGTGGAGTGTCGCACACACAAAAACACAGGAGATCGATGCGCTAGCCCTCCATAGGGCTGCTTGATGTGCTTTCACAGCAAGTGAGGAACAAGAACACAGGCCTAGCTAATGCTTTCCCTACCTATCTGCAGCAAGTCTGACTCTGCTCTCACTAACAGTCAGCAGCCAGCAGAGAATGAATCCAATATGGCCACCACAACTGCTTTTTGAGAGGGGGGTGGGGTCGAAGAAGGGGTGCTAGCTGATTGGCTGCCATGTGTCTGCTGACTGTGAGGTAAGGGGTCAAAGCTTAGCTCAATGATGATGTATAGGGGGCGAATCGAACACGCCAAATGTTCGCTATTCGCTGTGAATGCTAACAGCCGATGTACGCAGAATACTGTTCGCAGAACAGTTTGGGCCATCTCTAGTCATATGTCTATGTATGTATCGTGTAGTGCATGCATCATCGTCTAGGGCCAATTTTGGGAGAAGCCAATTAACTTTAGTGAATGATTAATAAGAGCTCATAGGCTAGGACAGAGTTCAGTCTTAATATCACCAATCCAGTCTTCAATCCACTGTTTTGTAGACACTCAAAAGTCCAGGAAACAAAACCAATTCCACAATATCCAGCTGACACGTCATATAAAAGGAGAACAAATAAAGGACATAGCGTTACCCAATATTTCAATAGGTGCCTATCACCTCTAAAGTGCAACTAACCCAGCACCTAGTGCAGTAACACACTCCCCCTGTGTGTCCGCACTCACCCAGATAGCCTCCAATCAATCCAGAGGTATGGATGTAAAGGCAATTCGGGGATTGATAGGCCAATCGCGTTACACAATCTACAACTCAAAAGAGGCTCTAATAGTGTAAAATCATTTAATACCAAAAGATTAAAATTCAAGGATAAACTCACAAGAGTCGGTAGGTCATGCGCATATAACAAATCCAATCCACATAAAAAAGTTGCGATCACAATCCAGACCTCTCAATGAAGTGTAGGATTTCCCTGTAAAAGATCCGCATATAGTGCAGTATTGCTTATTATGAACCACCCTGTGATTCACTTCACACAATTGTGTAGATAGTAGCCTCCACCCAGAGGAGATACAGAGAGAGTACGGGGGAATACTTTTAACCCCCCTAGTGAGTTTCACTCACCAGATGGCTTCTTGTAATCAAAGCGTGTAAGCCCTCCAACCTGGGCAGTACCAATTCAGCACCTTCAAATATAAAAAGCGGGACTCCGCATAGCATAAAACCTCTTTACATTTATTAAAAAAACTGCCATAAAACATGCGTACCGGATCCTCAGTTCACAAGCGCTTGTCTGTGTGTGTCGGCACCGCCGCGGTCGGATCCCCGTTACACGCCACAGTCCCCGCTTGGATTACTTCCTCCTCGCATCCCGCGTGACTCCTTAGCTCCGGACACTTCGTTACAAACCCCTCCCCATCTCGAGAGATATTCAAATCCAGGAAGTTAATACTTACCTTACCACACTCTGCCGTAAGTTGAATATTTCCGGGTTTTTTCTTTAGTTTTGATATAGTACATTGTAGTAACGAGTTACTGCCACCTAGTGGTGGATGTGCAGGAATTTATGGGTGTCTCCAGTAAAATTGTGACACCCTTTTAATAAAGTATTTTTGGACAATCATGTCCTATGGGTATAAATGTATTATAAGAATTTCTGTCCCCTTGTAGATGTATTTTTTTTAGGATGTATACGCACCATTGTATCCCCCAGTGATAAGCGCTGATGTGTGCTGTAGCCGAGTATCCTATTTAAATAATAGGCGGGACCTTATTGTGAGGGGAGGGAGGTGGTGTGGTTTATAGAGGCCGGCATAGGTGTGATGTGTCAGTCCCTGATGAGTCATACTCATGACGAAACGCGTAGGGCAGAGCTACGCATCACGTGACCGGCAGTTGTGAGGAGATGTGAGGAGACGAGGCGGCATACGCAGCAGTGGCTATCCGGGACCGCTAAAGACATTTGTTATATGCGCATGACCTACCGACTCTTGTGAGTTTATCCTTGAATTTTAATCTTTTGGTATTAAATTATTTTACACTATTGAAGCTTCTTTTGAGTTGTAGATTGTGTAACGCGATTGGCCTATCAATCCCCGAATTGCCTTTACATCCATACCTCCGGATTGATTGGAGGCTATCTGGGTGAGTGCGGACAAACAGGGGGAGTGTGTTACTTTACTAGGTGCTGGGTTAGTTGCACTTTAGAGGTGATGGGCACCTATTGAAATATTGGATAACGCTATGTCCTTTATTTTTTCTACTTTTATATGACGTGTCGGCTGGATATTGTGGAATTGGTCTTGTTTCCTGGACATTTGAGTGTCTACAAAACAGTGGATTGAAGACTACTGGATTGGCGATATTAAGACTGATCTGTGTCCTAGCCTATGAGCGCTTATTAACCTTTCTCTTGGACAAATTTATGTATGACAGTACACTAGTTAAAGCGCACCACGTTGTTTGAATTATTACATATTGTCCTTAGCGCAGACTAATTTACCTCTTTTTTTATCTTTAGAGAATGTTTGTGGGATGTGGGAGAAAACCGGAGTGCCCGGAGGAATCCCACGCAGGCACGGGGAGAACTACGTGCAGATAGTGCCCCGGCAGGGATTCAACCCGGGACCCAGTGTTGCAAGGCAAGAGTGCTAACCACTACGCCTATGGAGCTTGCATGAGGAGTTACTTGACCTACAGGTCAAAAAGGTTCAATACGGGGACGGCGGTGAAACGAACACACAGAGATGGGACAGGAAAGGCTCTATGTGATCCAGAGCCTTCTCTTACATTGGTGAGTATCTATTTTTTTCTTAGGTTGCTTCAGGTTCATTCTTAAAGTGCCTGGTCATAGGAGCCAAAACTTGGCCACTTCTTGTACCGCACAGACAGTATTCCTGTCTGTGCTATACTGTCGGCTTCAATCTTTTTCAGAGTGATTCAGCCTGTGCTCTGTCCCCCTGCAGTCTAAACAGTGGAATGATACAATTTACACCACCCCAGCCACACAACCAAATCCTGAAACTGACTCTCAGTTTAACCTCCTTGGCAGTAACCCTGAGTCAGGTTCGGGGTGGAAAAAAAAAAGCCAGGAGAGGTAATCCCGACAAGCTTTACTCTGGGTAGCCGCCGGAAGGTATGGAGACAGTGCAGTGTGGTGGCGTTTCCAACTCACCTCCCCCGGGATCCAGAAGTTGCCAGCCATTCTTCTTCTGGTCCTCTGGGCTCTCGATCCCTCAGGTGAGATTGCCATTTGTCACATGAAGACAGACGGCAATCTCACTATAGAAGTAGAGCGCCACTCGGAGGACGGAAGGAGAATTGCAGTGCTGGATGCCAGGGAGGTGAGTCTGTGCAGGGCTGCCACAGATTATCTAGTGGTATGATTCCTGCTTTTAGGGTCTAAAAGCCAATGAAAAAATTGCACCGCTTTTAGATCCTAAAAAACAGAAAACAACATACCACTAGGGAGCTTAAAGTGCTTGTTAAAGTGATAAAACTCTCAAGACAGGATTTTCACCAACAGAAACCTAATTTCACACAAAAAGCTAACACCTCGTATTATTTACATCACCAGATCCTGTACTGTGGATGAAATATGGCATTAAAACGCTTAGGCAAATAAATAAGGAAAGATGGGAAACTATATACTTTTAATAAACTTAAATCTTGTAGCTCTTTACCCAGTAAAGTTTCTTTTCACTACTTCCAAATTAAGAACACTTTTACTGCTCAGTTCCTCAGGGGAAAGTGATCATATGGAAAGAGTCTTAACTTGGGAAATACTTAACAAACCGCTGCCAGTAATCTTTTTTTTTTTTTTTTTTGAACTAATGATAGGGGGATTTAATAAGTTGGATACATGCAGGGAGCACTGGAAAGAGGATATTTCAGAATTAGACAACGTCGACTAAGAGGACGCACTGGAGGACTTCCCCAAAACTGAGTTAACTTTCAAGGACAGGTTAATGCAAACTAAATGTTTACATAGAACCTACTGTACCTCACACAAATTGTTATCACTGCCATAGGATGCTGGTGACTAAGGATGAGATGTAAATAATTCTGAATTGATGCAGGATAATGCAAATGCTGTATGCAAATTATGCCGTTTGAAAATAGACTGATGGAACTCTTCTTTGGCAAGATTTAATTGGACCATTTCAAGTCACATAAATTTGCATACAGGATTGTCATAATCCTGCATCAAGAATTATTTGCATCCCATTGACCATTCCTACTGGGAACATACTGTATTTCCGCATGTTCTGGGAATGTCTTGTTATGGAAGGGTTTTGGTGGGAGGCAACTGCAACCATTAACAGTTCTTCTATAAATCGAACTTCACTTTACTCCCAAAACGTTCTACTTACCTCAGTGGTGGGAAACACGTGGATAGTCCAGAGGCTTACCAAATCCTTCTACATGCTATTGTTCCAGCACTTGGTCCTTTCTCTTGTCCATGAGCCTGACTGTGTAAAAGTGCATCAGCACAGGGCATGCTCGAGTAGAGGGAGGTGTTTGCTCAGAAGAATTGTCCTCTGAGCATGAGCCCTTCTCTCTACTGGGCAAGCCCAAATCATACCTGTGCAGTTGTTCTCGTACATGGCCATGCTCACTGCCCACAGAAAGAAGATAAAGGGGGATCCAGCGCAATAAAACAATGTCATGTAGAAGGATCCATTAAGCCTCTGGATTACCCAGAGGCTTCCCTTTAACGAGGTGAGTATCTATCTTTTTTATTTTTATTCACTCCAAGATAGATTCAACCCTTTCGGGACCGGACAATGCTGGCCCCTTAAGGGCCAGAGTCATCCTTTCCTTTTAGTAAACAGTGCTTACGGTGATCGGCTCACCCCAATCACGGGGGCCAGGAGGCAATTTCATTGGCTCCTTACCAAGATACGGAGCTCTGCAGTCACAGTGACAGCAGTGGGCTGCAGCGCCATTGGATCGACAAGAGCAATGAGAACGGCGTGAGCATGCATCGTGGAAGTTGAAATCTACGCCCTGGCATGGAAAAGCAGACACAAACAGGGCATAGATTTTAACTAGTGTCACCCGGAACCAGTTAAAGGAAAAAGGAAACGCTTCTCTGCCCCCTGGGCCAATCATTCCCTATTCACAAACAATGGATTGAGTTGATAATTATTGAGCACCTCTATGATAGACAACAAGCAATTTAAAAGAAAGCCTGGGGGCGGGGTGAAAAAGTTGGCTTTCACTTACCAGAGGCTTCTTCTAGCCCTCAAGTAGTCTTTAAGGTCCCTCGGTGTCCTTCCAGTCCCCTCCGTTGGTCAGCTGTCAACCGCGGTAAAGTCCGAGAGTCGGCTGGGTCATGCACTGCAGCTGGTAACAAACCAACGGAGGGGACCAGGAGGACAACGAAGGACCTTCAAGACTGGGGGGCTGGAAGAAGCCCCTGGTAAGTGAAAGCCAACTTCTTCACCCCACCTCAGGCATTCTTTAAGACAACATAAAATTTACTTTTTCTACACCTCTCCACCTACTGGTTTCCACCAAACTGTAGTTGTGAAAGCAATGATGCTGTCACAGTTCAACAGACAATTTGTTTTATTCTGCTTCATAAGAAAACAACAACGTGCTGGCCAATAATACTCCTACGCGAAATGTTTTTTAAAAAAATAACCTCAATCAACGTGTCCGGGAGGCAGCTTCGGAGAACACACAGCATAACATCATGACAGGCCCAGCATTAAAACGTCAATACCAACTTTGCAATCACTTATAGAAGTGAAAATGGAATCTGATTTGGCAAAAATAGATCCCGTCCCCACCAAAGAAAACACAGGGTCCACGCTGCGGCTGTGCTAAAGCAATTAAAATCAACGTTGCAAACCTTTTGTACGGGAGATTTATACGTTAAAAAATGAATCATAATTAGCTGCGCCCGAAGACGGGGCCAAAAATAACACGGAATACAGCTGAGGAAGGTGAGGTCACTGCGCTCGTGAGCCTAATAAGAACGACCACCTGTAGAGATAGAAACAGGCAGAAGAATGGCTTTTCCGTTCGTGGATGGAGTGCGAGATTTCCCTGGATAGAAATGTGATGCTTTTATTTCCACCGGCCTCAAACACAATATTCCTAATCCCTTTACTTGCGACAGAGAGTTCAATTGACAACTAAGCTTGAAGAGAACCGGTCTGAAATTGTTAGAATGCTGATGTCTTACAGGTCAAGGAAAGCTTACTGTTCTGTTTATATATATTTCTTTTTAAAACAAATTTTTATTTGGTTTTTCACTTTGTCCAACAATGTCATAATATGTACACAATTACAAGGTGTTATATCGAAATCAGATGAAATATAGAATAACTTCCTTATCTTGAAAATATATTATTTGTACAACAAATTAAGGCTCAGTTAAACTTTTGTTTGAACTCCACCTTAGGCCGACAAAGATGCACTATTGGACAAAACCTTTTTATCCCCTTTCCCTCCCCCCCCTCGGCCCTGTTTATATATTTTGGAAAAAACAACTGTTGGAGTTGTTCGAAAAAGGTGTGTTGGCTTATCTTCACATAACAGAGTTTTTCTCAGTGTTTTAGTTGACTGTTGCACAAAAAGGTAGACGTGTTTCGCCGCTTAGGGCGGCTTCCTCAGGTCAATAAGAGTGCTGAGTATCAAAGCTCAGAGCATTGCAGCCAAACACACACAGCTTTCACCTCCACCAAACACAACCTTACCTCTGGTGCAGCATCATCTACCTGCAGGAACTTGTCAGCACTTTTCAGGCAGCTCCCCTTATTGCAGGCACTATGCTGCTGCCCGGCTGACCCCCCCCCCCCCCCCCCCCTTCAAACCCCAGCAGCAATGTTGCCAGCACTCATAAGTCTATTTACAGAAGACAACCTCTGGATGTGATGCTGATAACATGCACTCAACGTTGTCCATGGCGAGGCCTGTTCTGAGTGGAACCTGGCCTGTTAAACCACTGTGTGGTCTAGGCCAACACGCTGCAACTCTGTCTCAGAGTGTTGACAAACTTCTTATAGCCAAGGCTGTCTTCATGAACAATTCTTTTTTTTTTAAGATCCTGAGAGACGTATCTGCCATGGGGTGCCATGTTGAATTTCTAGTGACCAGTATAGTAGTAGCAATAGGGTATTGACCAGTATTAGAGAGTGTGAGAGTGAGAACGCCGAATCTAACCCACCTGCTCCCCATTCACACTGGAGACCTTGCAACAGCAACATAACCCCGGAAAAAAAAAAATTTAATTGGGCAGAATTTTGAGATTCTTCACTTAGGGGTGCACTCACATTTGTTTTCAGCAGCTTATACATTAAAAGGGAACCTGAGATGTCGGGAGCTTTCTGTGCCCGCACAGCACTACTAGATGTTAACAATATGTCTGCTTCCATGAAAGCAGGAAGTAGAAACACTGCAGATTTATTGTAAGATTTGTATAAACTGTAACAAAGATTTTTTTTTTCTATAAAGGTTATTATGATGTTGCTTATCTTTTAGAGCAGAGAGGAAGTTCTGAGTTCAGGTCCGCTTTAAAGGATACCTGAAATGACATGTGACATGGTGAGATAGACATGGGTATGTACGGTGCCTAGCACACAAATAACTAGGCTGTTATCCTTTTTTTCTTTCTCTGTCTGGAAGAGTTAAATATCAGGTATGTAAGTGGCTGACTCAGACAGGAAGTGACTACAGTGTGACTCTAACTGATAAGAAATTCCAACTATAAAACACTTTCCTAGCAGAAAATGGCTTCTGAGAGCAAGAAAGAGATAAGGGGAAATTCTTATCAGTGAGGGTCACACTGTAGTCACTTCCTGTCTGAGTCAGGACTGAGTCAGCCACTTACATACCAGATATTTAACTCTTCCAGGCAGAAAAAGGAAAAAAAAAAAAAAAAGGAACACAGCATAGTTATCTGTGTGCTAGGCATTGTACATACAAAAGTCTATCTCATCATGTCACATGTCACTTCGGGTATCCTTTAAGGAATGATGGTCTCCGGTCTTCAAAAGGGAACAAATTCTATTTTTTTTCTTTTAGGAGCCAAAATATTCAAAAAGTATTTAGAGAAAGAAAAATATAATCTGAGAAGTGACGCGATAATATCAGCAGCAGTAATGTAATGCTGAGACAGCATGAAACACTTCAGCAGCACAGAGCGATCTATTGTAACATTCCTGCCATTGTTACCAGATACCAAAAACCTGCCTTTCCAATAGTGTTCAAAAGCGCAGATGTGTTTCCGAGTGCGCCGTGGGCCGAAGTCTTCTGGGGAAACTAAAAAGAAAAATGAGTTGTTAAAAAAATTCCCCCCCCGCCATATAACTTACTTTTATTACTTCACCTATTTGATTTGGCAAAATATTTTCTATTTTGGGAGTCAGGGTGAGATCATTTTATTTCTTTCTAATAAATCTTACGTTTCATCACCATTAATAAACCCAATACAGGTTTTCAGCTTTTCTTAAATAATAAAAAAAACCTGGACAGAAAAAGAGAAGATGATGGATCTGCTCCAATGGTCACCTTGAAAAGGAAAAAGAAATTGGGTAAATTTAAAAATAATGCAAAGAAAGGCAAAAAAAATAAAATAAAAATCAATTCAAACTATTTTCATGCTGCGTAAATTTGCATGTAATTTTGAGTGTGGAGTCGCACTTGCTTGGCTTCCATCAATTGCAGATGGTCAGGTGTGCAGATCTAATAGTCCCGGACACCATGGGACTCAAACTGTGGCAAATGAAGAGAAAGATCCGCACCACCTTCAGAAAAGCTTAGTCTGTTTTATTGGAAAAAAACATACAAATTTAAAAAGAACTTTAAGGCAGGACAGTCCACTGTTTCGGGCTCCTGCCCATCTTCATGCTGCCTAGTTCTGAAGTAACATACAAAAACACCAACATATATACAGAGAAACAACCAATCACTGAGTATATACTAATTAGAGGACCTGATGGGAAACAGCCTATTTACATATCTAGTCACACCTCCAACTCCCCCATTGGTGGATCTGAGCAAGATCCAAACATTCAAAAAATAACTGTCAATAATGGCTGAATAAAAAAATATCAAAATCAGGCATGCCTCTAAGATGTATTGGCAAGATATCAGCCAAAACGCCATGGTGGAATATGCTGAATAGCAGAAAAAAGAAAAAAGAAAAAATCCAAAAAGTAACATTTTATTAAAGAAAACAAAACATCAAAATCCGCATGGAAATGACACATAAACGCATCAATACGACGCGACGCCATACCCGCATACGCGTATAGATGACGTAATAAAGCATATCCTCTATCTAGACTACTGACGATCAAAAATACGCATCTATGCCGGACGTATATACACATGAGACAAGCGCATGAGCGCTTGTCTCATGTGTATATACGTCCGGCATAGATGCGTATTTTTGATCGTCAGTAGTCTAGATAGAGGATATGCATTATTACGTCATCTATACGCGTATGCGGGTATGGCGTCGCGTCGTATTGATGCGTTTATGTGTCATTTCCATGCGGATTTTGATGTTTTGTTTTCTTTAATAAAATGTTACTTTTTGGATTTTTTCTTTTTTCTGCTATTCAGCATATTCCACCATGGCGTTTTGGCTGATATCTTGCCAATACATCTTAGAGGCATGCCTGATTTTGATATTTTTTTATTCAGCCATTATTGACAGTTATTTTTTGAATGTTTGGATCTTGCTCAGATCCACCAATGGGGGAGTTGGAGGTGTGACTAGATATGTAAATAGGCTGTTTCCCATCAGGTCCTCTAATTAGTATATACTCAGTGATTGGTTGTTTCTCTGTATATATGTTGGTGTTTTTGTATGTTACTTCAGAACTAGGCAGCATGAAGATGGGCAGGAGCCCGAAACAGTGGACTGTCCTGCCTTAAAGTTCTTTTTAAATTTGTATGTTTTTTTCCAATAAAACAGACTAAGCTTTTCTGAAGGTGGTGCGGATCTTTCTCTTCATTTGCGTAAATTTGCATGCACATTTGCATAATTATATGTTTCTAGGTACAAACCCCTTAGTGACAAGTCTTCTCAGCGAGTGTATAGCCAAAATAGAGGCGCCAAAAGGATAAAAATCGCTAAAAAGTTTATAATAAGAGGTCAAGGTGGACTTACCACCTAAAGCAGACACAAGATGCCTCTTATTTTAAACTTTTTAGCGATTTTTATCCTTTTGGTGCCTATGTTTCGATACACGGATTCAGTGCAGGAGATTTGGGCGCAGCCGGCACCACCACAGACCGTAATAGGAATAACGGCTATAGCGGGGCACAGTGAGTAAATTTGGCGCCATCAGAAGATGGAGCTGAAGTTACTTTTAAAACACTGTCATTTGGCCGCCAGCAATAACTGGAAGCCGAATTACATCATTCCGCACCATCCACTTGGACCCGCCGGGACCTGTGCAGGAGCAGGGTAAGCCGTATATCGGCTGTATCCTGCGCCCAAGTCTGCCGGTGGCTATTTCACTCATACGCCCTCTGTTCTGCCTATACATTACCGGAGTCCACACCTGTTGGAGGGGTGTTGCCCCTTTCTTCCGATCTACAGAGAGCGACTTCTTAAAGGAAACCAGAGATGAACGCTTTGGCACAAAATAAACATATCCCCCGATAGATTTTCCAAAATAAATACTATACCTGGTATTTCTGCCGCTCTGGCGTGCCGTTTTTTCACTAAAACTCCATGCAAAACACAGTTCATCACAAAAACACATTATTTAGTGGGCTGTATGCCAAATCAAATCACCATTTCTAAAAATCTCTTATGACTAACAAATCTAGATTAAAAAAAAGAAAAAAGTTTTTCAATATACCCTTACATTAGCAGCTCTCTGTGATGCTGTGAGTATACAAAACAGGAAATCAGAGCCAGAAGGTGGCAGGCTTCAGTCGGGGATTTTATCAGGGCTGATTAGAAGCAAGCTGAGCAGTGAAGAATGAAACAGGGAGCAGGGTAGGTGTTTTCTCTAATGTTCCCACTGATATATATATATATGGTAAATATACGAGGGTTCTTCGTCTCTTATTAACTTTAATCCTGAATGGGGACAGGTCTAATCTCCCCACCTGCCTATCCAGTGGTTGCCTGGAGGTAACCCTGGTTTGTGAGTATGATTTCATACTTGCTTTTTCACATTCATTTACCAGTACATACTACACTAAATTGGGTTCTCGGTCTCTCCTCGTTGTCTTCTCAGTGCGATTCATTAAAGCGGACCCAAACCAAACATTTTTTTTTAATTCAGAATATTTAGTTGCACCACTCTGACACATGCAAAGATAAATAAACACTCCTTCAAGCCTATGAGCATTTCAGTGCATGCTTTTCACCCTTCTCGTTTCATAACTAGGGTTATACAGGTGGCGGCCATTAGCAATTTCTCCTTTGCTGGACACCACCTACTCCACCAGTCTGCCGGATTCTGTCCCGGCAATATGAAAGGAAGGGAGGGGTTCCTCCAATAAATGTAAAATATTTTATATTTGTCATCATAAAGATGAAAAAAGGCTGCTATTTATTATTATAATTTAGAAAATAGATTTCTGAAATCTTGCATTTTTAATTTGGGTCCATTTTAAGTGACAAATCCCCCTTTGACAGATCTTCTTGGGCCCCATCACAGACCCCTTAGAGATCTCCTTAAAGTGGGATAAAACTCTGTCCTAAGATTCAATAAAAATGTGTTTACCTACGTTCTATAACCCATACAGTTCTTATATTCGCTTTTGTGCTCAAGTAATATGGTCTGTCTACAAATCACAAATTCCCAAAGTGCAGTTTATTGGCTCTGAAAACTGCCATGGCATTTTATTGCTTGGCTGCTGTATTTATATATTAAAATCTATCTAGTGATCATTTCTTAGCGCTTTCTGCTTCTCAGCTCAGTACGCTAATGTTTACTAAATTTATCTGACAAAGGAATGCAAACAAAAGATTACCTCTCCCGACGTGGCCAGAAGCTGTCCACTGAAGCAAGGAGCTTTCCACTGAAGAACAAAGTGCTGTGTTAAACTGCCCATCCAGCACCCCATCAACCACAAGTATTGCATCTGAATGTGGACGCGGGGCCAGGGCTGCGTAGGCTCAGTTGCCGCCTACTTGCAAGTCGGCAGTAACAAAACTTAGCCATGGCGAGGGACCGGAGGGTCGTTCCAGGGTGGCTGCAGGGGGCTGGCAGAAGCCCCTGTTAAAGAGAACCTGAGGTGGGCAGATAGGAAACATTATTTGTCGCCATCTCAGAGGTAAACACAGGGAGAGGGATTCTCTGTTCAAAGCGCCTGCCAGGGGTGTTCTTATAGGATTTTCAGTGCTGCTATTGGGCAGCTCTCGCTCCCTGGCCATGCCTCCGGCCGCTCCCCCGTCTCCCCACACGCTGGATGAGAGAATGAATGAATCTCTCATCCCAGCGCCGTGACCTACAGGTTACAAAAGTGAAAGTGGGCCAGTGTGGCCCACAGGAGCAGCGTGGAGCGGCATTTTTTGCGGCTACCTGATCAGCACAGTCCCACGGATCAGGTAGCCTACTTGTTTTTTGAAACCCAACCTCGGGCTCAAAACTTTTTTTTTTTAAGTTATTTCAGGTTCCCTTTAAGTTCAAGCTTGCCCACCCAAAATGCAGCAAACGAGTCTGGTATCTGCTACTGCTCTGGCTAAGACGGTTACTTAACGTGTTCTGTGACCAATGTGTCTTCCTCGTGACATATCTGAATCGCTATTAGCTGCTGGTGGAATTTAGCAGGAAACAAATGCAGTAGCCGCTAGCAATCAAAACAGAAAACCATATAATCCCAGATTGTCCTCAAGCAACTTGCTATTAGCATTCACTGGCTTGTGCCTACCCATTTATATAACCAGCTCTACCCCACAATGCATCAGCAATGACCCAGCATCTGCTCGCTGTTCTGGATAATGTTTAATATCAATGCAACAATATCAAAAAGGGCCCTGGCAGAGCAATGCTGCCTCCCTCGCGAGACAGTCACTAATACACAGAATCTCCTGTACGGAAGTGTGCATCCAGTGGCCTTAAAGTATGCGGGGCCTGGGGCGAGTGTCATATGCGGGGCCTAGAGACACGGATATGTTGCAGATACACACACATAGATATGAAATATATATATATATATATATATACATATACATATATACACACACGCATGAAATCTCGTCTTGGGGTCCTGCCAGTGCCTCCTCCTCCTGCCTGGACTCCGAGGCTGTCCCTCCAGTCACTTGCTCTGTCATCTCCTCCTCGGTTGCCGCCGCTCACCGGTGCTGCGGTAATATGCGTCCCTCACTGTCAGTGCGACATATTACGTGCGCAGCAGTGAATGCACTAACCTGTCTTACTGGGCCTGGCTAGCTGAAGTGGGCGGCGGGCCACGGCGAGAGCAGTGCGGACGGACGTCACGTCTGACGTGCCCTTGCGGCTCCGTGGTGTGCACGGAGATCGGTCTTCTCCTTCAGTGTTCAGAACTTAGGTATGCGCGCCGCGTGGATCATTGGGCCGGCGGGGGGGCTTTCGGGGGGGGGGGGGGGGGGCTGTTAGCATACTGGCTTGGGCTGAAGCCTGGCTAAGCCCCATCGTAGCTCTGCCACTGAGTTCGGGTCTGGCTGGCTGCCACAGGCCCCTCAGAGGGTGCGGGGCCCCCTTCAGGTGCGGGGCCTGGGGCGATCGCCCCAATTGCCCCCCCCCCCCCCCCCCAAAGGCCGGCTCTGCTTACTGATGGGACGATACTGTCAGAATTTAAAGCGGAATATAACCCTGCATTTCAACTTTGCTCTAAAACATTATTTACAGCATATTATATGCAAAAAGCATTTTTTTTTTACTAGACTAGCATTGGAAGGGTTACACACAGAGGTTTAAAGTTCTGTGGAGAGATATGCAGAAGTTCAGATGGATACATTCTATTTAGTTAAATGTATCTATTGAGAAATGTTACACACTCTTTGGCTGTCCTCCTGCTCCTTCTCAGTCAGAGAGAGTGAGTCACATTCCACACTTAGATACATTTATGTAAACAAAATGTATCTATGTCAGCTTCGGATGCGTCTGCAGAAATCTCCAGGAACTTTAAAGCTCTGTGTAACCCTTCCAATGCTGGTCTAGTAAAAAAAAAACCTGCTGGATGCATATAATATACTGTAAATAATGTTTTAGAGCAAAGTTGAAATGCAGGGTTATATTCCGCTTTAAAGTGTACCCGAGGAGACATGTGACATGATGAGATAAACTTGTATGTACAGTGCAAATCATATTAAAGGGACCCTGAACAGGTTAAAACAGAATTTACACTTACCTGGGGCTTCCTCCAGTCCACCGTAGGCTGCGAGGTCCCCCGGTGTCCTCCTGGCTCCTTCCCTGGTCCCGGCTCCAGTTACAGGAAGACTTTGGCCAGAAGTCGTCAGGTCTGCTTCCCGCTGCGGACAATAGCAACATTACACCGCCAGCTATGCGTTATCACGCTGGCCCGGCATGAGAGTTCTGCTCATGCGTGGTTCATGTGTAGTACATGTGTATTTTAAATTTTAATTTTTGCCATACTGGCCCTTAAAGTAAACCTGAAGCGGAAATAAACCCATGAGATAAGGAATTGTATGTGTAGTACAGCTAAGAAATAGAACATTAGTAGCAAAGAAAAAAAAGTCTCATGTTTTCCAGGTCAGGGAGAGTTAAAAAAACAAAAAAAAAACTTCAATTATCTATGCAGAAGAACTTCCATGAGCTCTTCGACCCACTGGTTCAAATACAGTGCTGTTTTCCAAAGGTTTTACTGCTGGGAATTTCAAAGGGTCGTTATTTCTGCTTTGTTTTATAGCTTAATAGACAGAGTGTGGTTTCTAAACCGCAAATATGACAGAATGATGCTATATTATAAAAAAAAAAAAAAAAGCTATATAACTAAAAATAAAAATTAGACTCTTTTCTTTGCTACTAATGTTCTATTTGTTATCTGTACTACAAATACAATTCACTGTATCATTTTTTTTTTTGGAGAACTATCAAAGTTAATAAAAAATCTACGTAAATGCCACATATATTTTGAGTAGTAGCAATCTTTTCATTTTTTTGTGTGAAGAAATATGACATTTACAGAGAACAGTTTTCACAGTGGGCATTACTATGGAGGTTTGTGTCCAGCACATCCAGCGTACAGAAACGGTCCTCACTGGCAGTACTCCTGTGACTGGAACTAATCAGCTGCTCCTGTGTCTCTCTCTGCCTCATGCAGTGTAAAGTAAATGAAAATTACAGGCCGGAAGAGCTCTTTCTGAAATGGGGGGGGGGGGGGGGGGGGGTAAGCATGCAAAAACAGGAAATCAGATCCTTTCTCTGTAGCTGAAAAATCTCTTACCTGTTCTCATAGGATCTGTGAAAAAGCAGTATGTGTGGGCAGGACAGAAACAAACCGTAAATCATTCCTCTGAGAATTGTGGCAGAGAAGTGGAACCTATGCACATGGTACAGCCCCTGCCTTCCCCACACGACTGTTACAAAATTACAAAAGCCGATAAACAGGCTTTCACACAGGCAGTGATCAGAGACCTCTGAAAAGCTTTCTATTGTTGCTGGCTAAAAGCTCCATATGTATGTGGGGTTTACAGAATGACTGTTTCTTTGATAGTTCCTCTTTAAGTTGTAAAGATCTTTAACATTACCCCACCCACAACCTAACATTCCCACTTTACAGTGTTCATTAGTTGCTTATTAGCTAGATAATACTGGAGCCAAAATGTACCATCCAATTTGTATCGGGCACCTAAATACATCAGCATCCACTTAAATTGCAGCAAATAAACTAACGTTGGAACAGGGCCCTTCCCTCCAGATTCACGACATACCATTAAACTCATTGGCGTTCACCCAGAACGAATATTCAGTTTCCACTGATACCGCTGTGACGCGACATTTGAACACGTAAAAATTGCACAACACAAACACCAAAACACATCTATTATTTTGCATTGGGTTTTACTTAAAATAGTTTCCAAAGAAATATACGTCGAAACTTTACAAGAGGATGTTGACATTTATCGCTGTACATGGGAATTAAAGAAATCGTTAAACTTAAAAAGTTTTCTCAAATTCATCGGATAGCTGCAATACCTGTCCCTGTCTGATTTATCCAGTCTATAAAGCCTAGGTCTGATTTATCTGCTCAGTGAAATAACTGAAATAACTCTGGAGGTATAGAAGGCAGAGCAGTGCCGGGACCAGAAGACAGGGGCCTAAACCAGCGGGAAACTCGCAGCAACTGGATTCCAGTGTAATCAGGACAGGTCAGAAGAGAATGATTTCTGATTGGTTGCAGTGGGCGGATACAATGCAAATGAGGATTTGTCCCAGGGGCGTTGCTAGGATCCTAAGAGCGAACACTGCTATTCCAGCACAGGAGATTTAGGTGTAGCCGGCGCCACCATAGGCCGTAATAAGCGTTACGGCCATAGCTGCACAGTGAGTAACTTCGGCGCCATCAGAAGACGGAGCTTAAGTTACTTTTTAAACACTGCAATTCGGCCTCCAGCAGTTGCTGGAAGCCGAATTACATCATTCCCGTACTATCCATGTAGACCTAGAGGGGGAATAGTATTTAACGCCGCCGAGAACTTGTGCAGCAGCAGGATGAGCCATACCGGCTGTATCCTGCGCCCAAGTCTCCCGGCGGTGATTCCTCTCGTACACCCTAAAATATCTGGGGCACTTTTGGGCCCTCCAGCCAGAAAATGAGTGTGGCCATACACCAAATGTGAGTGTGGTTATGGGTGGAGCCAAATTTACATGAACTTAGCCTAAGTAGGCCTGCCCAGCAAAATGTTGGGTGAAGCCCCCCTCTCCAATAATACAAAAATGTAGCATATCAAATAGGCAGAGCCACTTAAACATAACTAGGCAGAGTTACCTGGCTTCTGTGCTGGCTGGTGTGGCTTTCTGCTGAGCAGGCTGGCCTGCCGCCAGGTTATCTGGCAGCTCCCCCATAGCATTCCCTGACCCTCTAGTGGCCCCCCTCCCATGCTCACATAGGCCTCCCATTCAGGCACCACTACTCCCAGCATGCCCCCCATAGAAGAACCACAGCTCCCTGTGTTCCCTCGTAAAGGCATCCCAGTGCCCAGCATGGTACCACAGCACCCAGTATGGCACCACAGCACCCAGTATGCACACATAGAGGCACCACAGCATCCAGCATAACCTTGAGTGATGCACCACAGCTCCCAGCATGCCCGCCATTGAGGCACCACAGCTGACTACGCCTGTGGGACATCCAGGGCATCCCAGAATAGATCCGGGGCACGTGCCACTGATCTTTGGGGTTAACAACTGCCCTGATTTGCCCTACTAAATAAGCCTGTAAAGTTTTAAACAGTGAGAATGTCAATTCATTGGCAGAAGTATGGAGATGATAAATCAAAAAAAAAAGTTTTAAACTGGTTTCATACTTAAAGCAAACCTGAAGCGAAAATAAACTAATGATATCATGAATTATATATGTAGTGCAGCTAAGAAATAGAACATTCGCAGCAAAGAAATGATTATAGTTTTCAAGCACAGGAAGAGTTAAAAAATCTTCACTTGTTATCGATGCAAAAGAGGTGAGCTCTCCAACCCAACCTGCTACAGTGCTGTTTTCTGAAGCGATTAAACATCAAAGGAACAGTGCAAGACAGCTGTAGATAAGGTTTTACAGTAGGGAGGTTCAAAGGGTAATTAGCTCTGCTCTGTTTTATAGTTTAAAATACAGAGTGTGGTTTGTAAATTGCAAATATGACAGTATGATAAAAAAGCTATATATCTGAAAATACAAATATGAGACTCTTTTCTTTGCTACTGATGTTGTATGAATTATCCCTACTACACATACAAATCATTACATATTATTTTTTTTTTTTGCTTCGGTGTCCCTTTAAGACCTACCCCAGACTCCACTTTTGCTGCTCCTCTGCCTCACTCCTCTTCCTAAAAGTATAACATAGTAAGAATGAATGAATGAATGAATGAATGAAGAATGAAAAATAAGCAGAAATGCCTTTTTTACAGGGATATCTGAAGTGAGAGGAATATGGAAGCTGACAGATTTATTACCTTTTATTTATTACCTTTTATACTCAGAGTACCTGATCTGCATGCTTGTTCGGGGTCCATGAATAAAAGTATAAGAGGCAGTGGATCAGCAGGACAGCCAGGCAATGTGCATTGTTTACAAATAAATATGTCATCCTCCATATGTCTCTCACCTCAAGTTCTCTTTAAATGACAAGCAGCGGGGCTCAGTGAGCGCCGAAGACTCCTTGTTGCCTTGCGCCTCTCCTTCGGCCAAGCAGAAATGATTTCTGGGAGTGGGGCGTGTGGTAGAGAGGCCACTCACCTCACTTTCCAATCGGGATGCAGAAGAGGGTGTGGCCAGTCACTCAACTCAATGATTGGTGGAAGTTGGTTGTGACTGCAGGTGGGAGGGATGTCTGAGGGGACGGGGAGTAGAGGACCCACAAAGGTACCACCTCAGTTATTGGGAGAAATAGTCAGAGAAGGAGGTAAAAGTTGATCCTAATGAGGGGTTTAACTACTCCTTTGTTTATTGTAATCATCAATACTCATATTTAAACTTAATTCTGGGAATAGGTGAAGTTATGTCCAGGTTAAACCTCACCCTTTTCATGTTGAATGACGTAAAGATATCATTTCCTGTATGTAAGATGGTAACTACATCGTCATGTCACTTTTCTCAGACTAATGGCAGAAGGTGGCACCAAACTGCGTGCTGAGAAGTTCCTGTGCTGTAGAACCCACTTGATTCTCACTACAGGTCATTAAAATCAGTGCAAATTTTAAAAGAGGGGCAAAATGTAAGAGACGGCAGAGTAATTCAGAGCATTTGTGTTGCTTGGAGCTCAAATGTCCCCCTGAGGTCAGAGGGCAACTATGCACAGTCATCATCTTCGGAACAAAGAAGTTTCCCATTTCCTGGTGGCCGAGGAATAATACCCCATGAACCGTAGCGCCCCCTGAAGTCTGTGGCATTATAACACCCAGGCTTGCACAGATCACTTGCAGGACAAGCGGACATCTCAGTGCTCGCGTCTGGCACGTTTCAGAAGAAGGTCTCCCTGCACAGGGGGCATGTGGATTTGTTGCTGGAGGTAAACCACTTGTACTGGAAGAGAGAAGCCAAGAACGAAGATATAAATTATTTACAGGATTGAAAACAGAACTCGCTGGACAACAACAGTAAATCTCCCTCTACTAAAAACACATTTCAGACATGAGGAAGGAGTACATTACTCTTGGTTAAATGGCAACAGGCCCCGGGAGCATCACCTGCGGCTCCCCTTAATTGTTCCCTTTGGCCGCTTTGACGGAATCGGCGATGACTAGCTTTTCTCCAGCAGCGACTATGTAGACCTGACAAGCTGGGATTTATGGCTTGCCCGGGATGGCTCAATGCATCTTGCCGGGGCTCCAGCTAAATAATTGCAATTGTAAACACTGGGAATGTCATGCATGGACACCTCTTGGGGATGATGGAGACCTCAGATGTTTCCACAGGAAGCTATGGAGGGCATGTGCCTCGTCATTCACCTTCTGTTCTACTTACTGATCCTGAGGGAAGACTGAAGATGTGATACTGTAGAGACAGTGGGCTCGATTTACTGAGATTCAAAAACACAAAACCTGGTTCGGCTAGAGTTGAACACAATTTGTATTAACCCTCTAAAGGGGTCGATATGGCCAACAGATAAGACCCCTCTGCGATCATATTCTGATCAGAGAAGGATCTATCTGCTCAAATACCTCCAGACACTACACACGATTCCAGCATTTACTATGGCTAAACCTAACCCCAGGCCCGGATTTACATCACAGGAGCCTATAGGCACCCTAGACTTCGCCCTCCATGAACCTACAAACCCCCGCCAAACTGCACCACAAGTGAGCTGTGGATGGATGAGTAACCTCTCATTTCCACTCTCATCAGGACTCTGCATAGAGAAGGAGGGAGACACTTGGGGAGGGGATTGAGCAGCCTTCCCATCATTAGGAGCCTGTAGGCATGCGCCTACAGTGCCTTATGGTAAATCCAGCCCTGCCTAACCCGACTCTCACACAGAACAGTCCCTCTATTGATGCCTAAGACTCCCCCTGGTGGTGCCTAACCCTAAGTCTCCCCCCGGTGGTGCCTAACCCAAAGTCCCCCCCCCCCCCCCCGGTGGTTCCTAATCCTAACCCCCCCCCTCCCCGGGGTGCATAACCCAAAGCCCCTCCCCCACCGTGATGCATAACCTTAAGACCCTCCCCAGTGTCGCCTAACCCCCCGGTGGCGCCAAACCCTAAACCCTCCTAAGCCTTTCCTCCCCCTCTACTGAAAAGCCGCGATGTGCGGCAACCAAGGTAAATTTTGCGCCTGCAGGCACCCAATTGGTGGTAATGATTTTAAATATTGGCGCCCAGGATTCCGGCATTGCACAGGTATTGCTCCACGCAAGCCCCGGCGCCCGGGATTCTATTGGTCTCCGATATTTAAAATCATTACCACTAATTGGGCGCCCGCAGGTACCAAAATGTAACTTGTTTGCCGCATATAGCGGCCATTATAAAAGCTGCAATTTGCAGCAAAGGAGGTTACTTTCCTGGACAGTCGCGGCAAATGGAGCAGGTGAGATTTAATGCAAGGGCACAGAGGGGGGGCATTTACAGGTACATTTGGGGGGACAGCTGCTGGGGGTTCATCACTGCACACCCGATTGACCACGTCGGCCAGATATTTTCCAGCATGCTCGATCCATACATTCAAATGATCTTGGCCCGAAATTGGAATCATTTGGAGACATCTGGAGGCTGCCATATGTATTTCCTGTTAAACAATGCACATTGCCTGTCTGTCCTGCTGATCCTCTGCCTCTAATACTCTTAGCCATAAAACCTGAGCAAGCATGCAGCAGATCAGATGTCTCTGACTGAAATATGACTGGATTAGCTGCATGCTTGTTTCCAGTGTGCGAGTCAGACACAACTGCAGCCAAATTGATCAGCAGGGCTGCCAAGCAACCGGTATTGGTTAAAAGGAAATAAATATGGCACCCTACATATGTTTCTTGCTTCAGGTTCATTTTGCAGGGGGACTCTGATTACAGATAGGCTCATCGGTGTGCTGCTCTGTCCAATCAGAGATTAAACGTCTAACCACAAAGTAAGCTAACCGCAATAACAACAACTGAATTTAAAGAGGAACTCTAATCACAATAATATAGTGAATACAATCGCTTATTTTTCTACAATATTCATATACAAATTTGTTTGCCCATTGTAATATATTTCCACACCCAGATTTACGTTCTAAAATGTATTACCATCTTTAGCATGGGCAGGTGTTCTCTGCAGCAAGTTTGTGCATTGAGTGTTCTAAAGCCAGTAGAAAAGGTCTCTGTTTGGGTATCGTTAAATGGACTCTGAGCAGTGCCTACAACTAATTAATTATATCCTTAAACCTACCAGCATGATGTTTGTAATTATATCCCCCTGGGTTCCTTGTGTTTCATTGCATTGTGCTAAATGGAGCTGCCGACACTGGGGAAAGTACCGTCCTGTGTAATACAATGCTGGATTCCAAAAATGCAAAAACTATGGAAAGATGCATATCATTTTGAAGCTCCCTTTCTCCTCTTTTCAATGATATATAATCCGCCGCCCTACGTCTTTGCCACGTTGAAATTGCCACGGTCGCGATTTCGATCACGAAAATAGCGAAAACTAAAAGGCGTAGGGCGGCGGTTTATATATAATTGGAAAGAGGAGAAAGAGAGCTTCAAAATGATATGCATCGTTCCATATAGTTTCTGCACTGCTCAGAGTCCCTTTAACTATGTGTCCGAGCCAAGCATCGTTATAAGTCTCTGAAAGTAAAGCCTGGTATAGTGAACCCGGTATAATAGAACTTCTGTTCTAGTAAAGTGTTTTGGCCCATGTGGTATTCTGTTAATATACAGAAAGAAGGTGGCGCTACACAACTGAACTATATGAGCAACATTCGCATAAAGAGACAGCAACAATACAGTCCGCATCTGCAGAGGGGTGACAATATGACAACTTCTTAGCTTCCTCTATCCTCCACCAGCACCCGGTAAACAGACACTCACCAGAAACAAAGACCTTCTCTCAGGTCTAAAAGCGCTTTGGGACACTCCGGGCCGTCCCCCACCACACCGATCTGCTGTGTGTCACCACCAGATGCCAGACTCCCTTTGTCTTCCCTTTCGCATTAAATGCCGATCTCCATACAGAAATGACCTCAAAGCAAATGCCTCATATAGTGTAAAACCAACGACATTTATTTGTATATAAAACAGATTTGCACTTACAAATTCCTTTCTTTAAAAGACAGCACAGAGTTTTTGATACGGGCTCTCCCCCGTCAAAAACTCTGTGCTGTCTTTTAAAGATAGGAATTAGTATGTGCAAATCTGTTTTATATACAAATAAATGTCGTTGGTTTTACACTATATGAGGCATTTGCTTTGAGGTCATTTCTGTATGGAGATCGGCATTTAATGCGAAAGGGAAGACAAAGGGAGTCTGGCATCTGGTGGTGACACACAGCAGATCGGTGTGGTGGGGGACGGCCCGGAGTGTCCCAAAGCGCTTTTAGACCTGAGAGAAGGTCTTTGTTTCTGGTGAGTGTCTGTTTACCGGGTGCTGGTGGAGGATAGAGGAAGCTAAGAAGTTGTCATATTGTCACCCCTCTGCAGATGCGGACTGTATTGTTGCTGTCTCTTTATGCGGATGTTGCTCATATAGTTCAGTTGTGTAGCGCCACCTTCTTTCTGTATATTAAGAGGTTGTAATAAGAAGGGGCTGCTCCAACTTTGTCTTGGACTCTTTTTGAATTCGGTTTAGAAGTGGTGTAGCACTAAACTCCTTATATACAAACATGTGGTATTCTGTATCCGGCTATAGTGGAAAATGGGCGGGGCACATGCGTCATTTGTCAGTTGGGAGTCCCATGAGCCGTGGGCGGGCTGGCAGACTTTTCTAGCCTGCTCACTATTCTGGGCCTGTGTGGATTACCTCAAAAGCACCAGCTGGTGAGACCTATGCTTCCTGTGTAAGCTGCCACCAGATCACTGAGGGAGGTGCCTGTCATCTGTGACTTGTTTGTGCATGGCTACGATGCTGCAGCATCATCCAGGCTGCACAGAAATGTGAACAGAGGCGCACACCATCAGTACTGTTCCTGCAATAACTGGTGAGACCTATGCTTCCTGTGTAAGCTGCCGCCAGATCACTGAGGGAGGTGCCTGTCATCTGTGACTTGTTGTGCATGGCTGCGATGCTACAGCATCATCCAGGCAGCACAGAAATGTGGACAGAGAAGCACACTATCATTACTATACCTGCATTAACTGGTGAGACCTAGGCTTCCAGTGCAAGATGTTGCGTGATTATTGCATGCAAATCCCTACATATTGAGCACTGTGCATTGTGATCTAGCTTAGACGCTACCTGTGCTCACTTGCTGAAGCATTGAAAAGAAAAAAAGACTAGCAATTATTGATTAAGATACAATACTATTAGGGTGCCTAGTTTGCATGACTGGAAGAGACTGGTAAACCAAGCCTTACCCCTCTATAAATTAACATATCAATCAAGGCATCAACCCCGTAAATTTGACAAAATCTGGTCCAAATGGGTCGACTCCTTAGACACAATCATCCCCAATCTAGATATTACTGTCTCAGTTCAAGATACTGCCTTATAGACGTCAATATACTCAGATTTATTATATACCAGGAGTTTCACGCCTGTATTCCGCTGAATCAACCTTTGTATATTGTGCTGCATGTTTTTGTATTCTTCTTGATCATACACTGATGTCAGGTTCTGTATGCATTCACTGATTAATTATGATACTGTCACCTTTGTCAATTAACTGGAACTTAACCCACTATGGTTAAACTTTTATGTTTTGTTTTTGTTTCTGTCTATGCTCCCTTTGGGAGCTGTTTGTATGTTTAAAAATTCTCAATAAAAAAATCTCTTATAAAAAAAAAAAAAAGATACAATACTATAGTATTCATAAAACAAACAGACATGTGACAGCACTCAAGGATGCACCTGAAATGCAAGCTAACAAAGGCAATGCAGAGCCCCTCTGGAACTAAATACATGCCCTGAATGGAGCTGCTGACACTGGGGAAAGTGTCGTCCTGTGTAATACAAGTAACTATGGAAAGATGCATATCATTTTAAAGCTCTCTTTCTCCTCTTTCTGGCGACACCTAAATCGTCGCTCTACGCCTTTTAGTTTTCTTTATTTTCGCGATTGAAATCGCGGCCGCGGCAATTTCAATCACGAAAATAGCGAAAACTAAAAGGCGTAGGGCGGCGGTTTATATATCATTGGAAAGAGGAGAAAGAGAGCTTTAAAATGATATGCATCTTTCCATAGTTTCTGCACTGTTCGGAGTCCCTTTAAGAGTGGGTATCCTGAATAATTTACTGCATTCTACTTATGTTGTTATGGTTCCACCAGGGCCAGATTTACAATAAGGCACTGTAGGCACATGCCTACAGGCGTCCGATGATGGAAATATGGCTCACTCTGCTCCTTGAGTGCCTCCCTCCATCCTTATGCAGAGCCCTGATCAGAATGTAAATGAGAAAATACTCACCCAGCTCTCTACATTCCACTGTAGAGATCTCCCTTCAGTTGGGGGAAACTTAATACTAAGGGTACTTCTGGCTATCCAATACTAAAGGGCACCTGAGGCTACCTATGATGGGCAAGAGAAGTAAGGGAGGAGTGACAGCTGGGACAGCCAGTACACTTGCGCTGTGGTTCAGTGGAGGTTGTAGGTTCATTTGAGGTTGAAGTCTGGAGTGCCAAGACATCTGTGCCTATAGCCTCCTGTAAGGTCAATCCGGGCCTGGGTTCAACTTTATAAAACCACTGGATGTCTACATTTCATTGATAGAAAAGGGATAACATGTTAATCCTCTGATCCAGGAAGGAGTATTTGCCATTTTCGGTGTAAAATTCATATCGGAAGATTTTGTTTGGCTTCATCTGGTTCAAAACAGTTGGCGTTTGTAAGAGGCTGAACCTGATAAGAGGCCTTTTTCCACAAGAAAATTAACTACATTATCCTCCCCCGTGAAAATCAAACAGCCATACTGGAAAGAGATGAACCAATACAACATTTAAAAAGTGAGATAAGAGATTCTAGTGCAGGAAAACTAGAATGAGTAATCTCAATGTAGACAGATGTAAGATAAGTAATGCTCTGCTGAGTGTGCAGATGTGAGAGGCAAGGAATCCCCGGCTCTGCTAAAAGCCTCATCATTTGTCTGTAGGAGGGACAGGTGAGGTTTGGACACCAGTGATGGGCTTAGAGGAGATTCCCATGTTCCTCTCAGCATGCCTGTCCTGTGAGCTCATCCCCAGCTATTATCTCTAGCAGTGATATGTCCGGCATGTGTCTCCCCCAGGAGGGGGAACTGTTTATACACATACAGCTGTCAGCAACAGCATCTATTCAGGCAATGTCAATTCAGACAGGGCAAGAATGACAAACACACATTTCACAAGGATCAATCTGCAGTCTGCAATGCAGAAGATAGGCGGTGCTGGGAGGATATACATGATGTGTGACATTTGTTCAAGCCACTTCAAGTTCTGGTGGAGTTCCAGGGCAAAGGTAGCCCGGCGTGCACATGTAAAATGGCCACGGGCAAATTTGGGGGAGGGGTGAAGCCGAAAAACAGCATAACCTTCTCCCACCGAAACTCGGGGTTATGTTAAATACTATTCCCCCTCCCAGTTGTCGCAACTTAAGAGGGATATGTAATTCGTGCACCAGCTATTGCTGGTGGGCCCGAATTACCTCTTTTTTTTGCAGTGGCTGGCTAGTGTAATGGTGAATGGCTCTGCCTCTGACACAGAAGACCTGGGTTTGAATCTTGGCTCTGCCTGTTGAGTAAACACCTATTTGGTAGGAGACCTTGGGCAAGACTCCCTAACACTGCTACTGCCTATAGAGCACGCCCAAGCGGCTGCAGCTCTGGCGCTTTGAGTTCGCCAGGAGAGAAGTGCAATATAAATGTTCTGTATCTGTTTTTTTTTTCTCATTTGAGCTCCGTCACCACTATAGCCGTAATTCTCATCACAGCTTATGGCGGCACCCAAACAACCAGTGCAGAGCTGTGCCGAAATTAGCTGATCCAGACCTGCCCCTCTCCAGCAAATTCAGCCCGCAGGACCCCCGAGCTACGCTCCCCAGGGCCCCTGCACGATTTGTGGCAGCATTGTAGCTCACCTGTCCCAGCACGCTGCTCCATCCTGCTTATGTCTTCATCCCCACCACCTGCCTCTTCTCAGTGCATGATATGCATAATGGCGTGATGGGTCATGGAGGAGAGGCAGCCAGCTGGGATGACGACGGGGAGCACAGATGGAGAAGCACTGGGACAGGTGAGTTACAATACTGCTAAAAACGGTGCAAGTGCCAAAGGGAAGTCAGAGGGAAACCTGGAGGGGTCTGGCAGCACAGGGGGCCCTGGGTAAATTACCCCCTCTGCCTTAACGGTAGTGCCAGCCCTGCTCCTCACTTCACTATTTACAAATAATTTTCACAGAGGATAAGGTGGGTCAAATGATTTTTCTGTGCTTGATAGGGGGATGAAAAACACACAGGGCTCCATATGCTTTCAACTGGATTATTTAATTCAGATATAATGCACAAAGTGTCCGAGCCTTTTTATCTGATGCAGGCAGGCCCAAATTTACTTCGCAGCAGGCCACAGGAGCAGATGTCCTGGCACCTTAGACCTCCCCCTCCATGAACCTACAAACCCCCCACCGAACTGCACAGCAAGTGTGCTGCCTGTCCCATCTGTCACTTCTCCCTTACTTCCCTTGCCCATCATAGGTAGCTACAGGTGTCACTTTTATTTAGCCAGAAGTACCCTCCATATAAAGTAGCTAGTGGCTTCACCTGAAGGGAGATCTCATCAGTGGAATGCTGAGAGCTGGAGGGAGGGAGGCACTTGGGGCGGGGAGTGAGCTGCCTCTCCATCATCAGGCGCCTCTAGGCACGTGCCTACAGTGCCTTATGGTAAATTGGGCCCTCGACAAAGGTGTAGTAACGCAAAAACGCATAATGACTCTGGATGCACGTAGGAGCTTGGAACCGCCCACCTTGCGCAAACCCGGAAGTCCCGTCTAACCACGCTGCTGGCCAAAGTACTAAGAGGAGAGCTGTACCGTGTTGGGAGAAGGCGTCCGCTCCAAAAGACTGCTGATGAGCGTGATTTTTGCCTCCATTTTGTAACTTTTTTGAACAAACTTTGTTGGATTTATGTACCATAAAGTGCTCCTGTTGTTTATTTTACACATTATTATAATAATAATAATCCAAACATGTGTATAGCACTTTTCTCCTGTTGGACTCAAAGTGCTCAAGAGCTGCAGCCACTGGGACGCGCTCAGGAGGCCACCCTGCAGTGTTAGGGAGTCTTGCCTTGAACTCCTTACTGAATAGGTGCTGACCTATTCAGATTTGAACCCTGGTCTCCCATGTCAAAGGCGGTGCCCTTACCAAGTACACTATCCAGCCACTACTATTATCCCTATCTAAATATTAAAATGGATGTGAACTTAAAAAAACGTTTGGGAACCTATCCTCGTTATAAAATCACTGTAAACAGTCACTGTGACAGATAAAGCATGTAATGCTTGTGTTCTCGGGGCAAACCATACATCAGGAATGCTCTGACTATGCAGTCTGCAGAGGGATGTTTTTCCTAGAGATCCAACACCGGCACCCAGATTAAGGCGAACAGCCGGCGGAGAAACACCTGTGATTGTTTAGGTGGCCTCCTGCTCGCAACTGCCGGCCGCTTTCCTGTAAGAAAGAACTGCGAGTTCTCTACTCAAGGGCTCCACTCAGAGAAGATTAACTAGGATATTGCTGGCTTTGGCTCAAGAGAAATTACCAGTTGTAACAAAGTGATCCTGTCTGGTGGCTCCCCCCCCCCCCCTCCTCAGCAGGAAAACACGTGGCCTGTCAGGATCAACTGCAGTCAGCACAGAGGGAAACAACACACACTGTCTCTGCTACAAATGACAGATCGTAACAGGCTGATCTTCACAGGCAGAAGACTCTGCAAAAGGGAACTAGCTTTCCAGTACAAAAGAAATAAACAGATCAAATAAAATAAACTTCCTAAGGCCCGCTTCACACGGACGTCTGGGCAGCGGTGAACGATGACCACCTGTGCTCGTTGTTTAAAGGGATACTGTAGGGGGGGTCGGGGGAAAATGAGCTGAACTTACCCGGGGCTTCTAATGGTCCCCCGCAGACATCCTGTGTTGGCGCAGCCACTCCCCAATGCTCCGGCCCCGCCTCCGGTTCACTTCTGGAATTTCTGACTTTAAAGTCAGAAAACCACTGCGCCTGCGTTGCCGTGTCCTCGCTCCCGCTGATGTCACCAGGAGTGTACTGTGCAGACACAGACCATACTGGGACTGCGCTGTACGCTCTTGATGACATCAGCGGGATCGAGGACATGGCAACGCAGGCGCAGTGGTTTTCTGACTTTAAAGTCAGAAATTCCAGAAGTGAACCGGAGGCGGGGCCGGAGCATCGGTGAGCGGCTGCACGGGCACAGGATGTCTGCGGGGGACCATTAGAAGCCCCGGGTAAGTTCAGCTCATTTTCCCCCGACCACCCTACAGTATCCCTTTAAAGGAAACATCCAAGCTCAAACAAAATCCACTTACCTGGGGCTTCCTCTATCCCCTGGCAGCCATCCTGTGCCCTCGCCGCAGCCCCGGTTCCTCCCGTTGTCCCGGCTTCCTGGTCGGCTTCTTCTGCGCTTGACGGCGCGGTTTCCGTGGTCCGCCCGACGTCATCAGCATTGTACTGTGCAGGCGCAGGTGGATTTTGTTTTTTTTTGCGAGCGTGGACCTTCCCTTTAACCACTTCGCATCCTTCCCCCTTATGGACCAGATCAGTTTTGACGTTTTAGCTATATCCCTATTTAATCAGCAATATCTTGATCCCAACTTATGAAACCTTAATGAAATATATGTTTTTTTCAAGACAAACTAGACTTTCATTGTATGGCATTTTTTGGGGGGACAGTGTTGAAGTGTCAGAAGGCCGATTCCCATAAGATTTCATGCATAAATCGATCAGGAATCAGCCTGTGGTTTATGGCAACCAAAAGATCTCACTCCAATCTCAGAGTGAGATCAGTTTCTTGGTGGATCGGCCACCAAAATCACTAGATGTATGGCTACCGTAAAAAAAGTTGATGGCCACGCCTCTTACCAGACATTCTGAGTGGAACTTCTTCTTGCAGGTGCGGCAGGCTTTCTTTGGTAGAGAATAGTTTGAGCCGTGGATGACGGAGAAACAGATCATACAGTCTTCAACGCCTTCAAACCTCTTGTCCACGTTATTCTTCCACAGAGCCAGTCCCTCCATGATGCTCCCATTCTGGGGAGAGAGCACAACACAGAATAATACAGGACCGCAAAGAAATACAAAAACCTAACTCCAGGTTCACAGGCAGGCCACTGGCTTGGTTTATGGTTTATTTTTCTGTGGCTGCCAGCGCTGGATTTAGGTGATGACGGAGGACTGGGGAAGCCCCATTTGTATTCAGAGGCTTCCCCCCACCCGAGGTAAGTATCAGATTTTTTTAAATTCAAAATGACAGATTTCCTTTAAAGCAGGGGTCCCCAACCTTTTAAGCCCGGGGCCCACTATCCCGACCAAACTTTTCTGTGGGGCCCCCCGAGGGGGGGGGGGTGGGGGTGGTAGGTGGCAGCGGCAGCCCCCTCTCTTTTCCCTGATTTTGAGTGTAGTATATAGGTGAGTACGTATGTAGGTATAGTTGCCCCAAGTATAGGTAGCTAACACAGTTGCCCCTGTATAAGGACTATAGTTGCCTCAGTATAGTTAGTTAGGTAGTATATAGTTACCCCAATATAGTTAGTACAGTTAGCCCAGTATAGCAAGTACAGTTACCACAGCATAGCTAGTACAGTTAGCCCAGTATAGCAAGTACAGTTAGCCCAGTATAGCTAGTACAGTTAGCCCAGTATAGCTAGTACAGTTAGCCCAGTGTAGCAAGTGCAGTTAGCCCAGTGTAGGAAGTACAGTTAGCCCAGTGTAGCCAGTAGTTACCCCAGTATAGCTGCCCCACTGTAGCTAGCAGAGGTGCCCTCTCCCCCCCGCGGCCGCCGCTCCTGTTACCTTATGAGCGGGCGGCCGCTTCCTTCCTTATATTCCTCCAGCCGCGGCTCTGCTCTTCGCAGTATGTTGTATTACAGCAGCGCTTTCTGCGCGGCTGCTGTAAGGAGGGAAGGAGGCGGGGTAGCGGCTTCCTGTAGCGGCGATACGCATCACCATTACCATGGGAACCGCTGTCCCGGTGTAATGTCTGATTGCGCTGCCCGGAAGCTCCCTTCCACACTGAGTAGCACGCATGCTCAGTGTGAAGTTAATGAACATGCTGGAGATAAGATACGAAATATCTCAGCTCCCACACCTCTTACACTCCCCAAATTTTCAGGGTAGGGAGGGGACCCCCCGAACGACCTCTATGCCAAATTGCAGCCCCCGAGACCCGCTGGTTCAGGAGATAAATTACAGAAACCTATTTCGGGAACCAGCGGGTCTCGGGGGCTGCAATTTGGCATATAGGTCGTTCGGGGGGTCCACTCCCTCCCCTGAAAATTTGGGGAGTGTAAGAGGTGTGGGAGCGGAGATATTTTGTATTTTATCTCCAGCAGCAACATGCAATAGGAAATGTGGCCGCACAGTCTCCTACTGCGCATGGGGGCAGCACAAATCCACAGGCAGCGTAATCAGACACAACACCGGCTCCCTTGGCTCCTTACAGTAGCCGTGCAGGAAGTGCTGCTGTAATACGACATGCTGTGAAGAGGAGAGCCGCGGCTGGAGGTATATAAGGAAGGAAGCGGCCGCCCACTCATAAGGTAACAGGAGCAGCGCCGCGGGGGGAGAGGGAGAAGCCGCAGCCCCCCAGAAATCTGCCCAAGGACCCCCAGGGGGCCGCGGCCCCCAGGTTGGGGACCCATGCTTTAAAGGACACCCGAGTTGACATGTGACAGGATGAGATAGACATGTGTATGTACAAGTGCCAAGCACACAAATAACAAGGCTGTGTTCATTGTTTTCTTTCTCTGCCTGAAGGAGTTAAACGTCAGGAATGTAAGTGACAGCTTCTGTCCGGGTCGGGACTGGGTCAGACTACAGCATAACCCTAACTGATAAGTAATTACAGCCATAAAACACTTTCCTGTCAGTAAATGGCTTCTGAGAGCAGGAACGAGATAAAAAGTCAATAGTTCACAGATTTGAGTTCCGTCATACTTCAATGAATGTGTCCTTGAGCAGAGACAATGAAGCAGTAAAAACTTAAAGTGAACCAGAGACGAAGCACCCTCATGTATTTTACCATATAGATCAGTGGGAACATTAGATAAAACCCCTACCATGCTTTCTGTTTCATTCTGCACTGCACAGCTTGTTTCTTATCAGACCTGATAAAATCCGTGACCGAGCATTCAGTCTGGCTTTGCTATAGTGACTCAGCTATAATGATTCCTGAGCAGAGCCAGCAGGGGGCAGCCTTGGACTTGAAAAGACATGAGAGAACACAGACTGAGCTATGAACATTCCTGAGCAAAGCAAGACTTAATGTTGAGTCGGGGATTTTATCAGGGCGGATTAGAAGCAAGCTGTGCAGTGCAGAATGAAACAGAAAGCAAGTTAGGTGTTTTCTCTAATGTTCCCACTGATATATATGGTAAAATACATAATGGTGCTTCGTCTCTGGTTCCCTTTAAAAACTAGATTTAAATATAAAGTAAAACTGTGGGATATCTAAAAAAAAGTCATTTTTAGGAGAAGAAGGACAGATACAATTGTTTTTCTCATCCGTTTATTTTTACCTCGGATGTCCTTTAAGGGATGAGAACTACATAATTAGCGTTTACCTTTTTGTGAGTTAAAAAAAAAACCACCAAAGCTTTGTAAAAGTAATACCTTTTAATGCCTAACTGATAAAGTTTAGTTATGAAAGCTTTCAAGGAACTAGTCCACTTTTTCAGGCATATTGCCAGATGTTAACTGAAGTAATTTAAAATATATGCGGTACATTATGGTATCTTGCATGACGATACCAGCAAAAGAATTTCTGTACAGCATTTGCCAATAAAATTCTGTAGATTAAAAAAAAAAAAAAAAAAAAAAAAACGAATTTACTTTTTTACCTAATTACCTTTTGAAGGCTAAATGATAAAGTAATGCAAACTTTCCGGGAACAAGCCTGAAAAAGGGAACTGGTTCCCTGAAAGCTTGCATAACTAAACTTTATCTGTTAGCCATGAAAAAGCTAAAGACGGCCATACATCTCTTGACTTGGTGGCCAATTGACGATCCGATTAGATAATCATTATCGAATTGGATGAAAATCGGTGCCACCAAGAGCATGCCTGATTGACGATGCAACAAATTTTGAGGTGAAATTAGTCACATGTATTGATCGGACATGCTGCATGGTCGATTAGGTGCGCGGCCGTAACAGCGAGCGATATCGGGACAAGCGACTAACGCAACAAAACCACCGGCACTGTTCCCCCAGTGTATAAATGTACCCCTCCTGGGTGTGTATTTATACATTACATGTCCTGTGTCACCCACCATGCCGTGCCCAGCCGTCTTTGGAACCCCCCCCCCCACTCACGCCCACTATTAGCGGTATACACGCCGCCAGGGAAAATGGCACGTGAAGTTACCTACGTGCTACATACTATGCGCCGGCGACATTATACCACTAATGGATGTGCGGGGGGCTCCGAAGATGGATGGGCAACACGCAGTGGGCGACACAGGACAGGTAATGTATAAATGCACACGGGGGTGCATTTATACACTAGGAGGCAGTGGTGAGACAGCAGACTCGGGCCTGTGATGTATGGGCAGCTGACAGATCTCTATCTAATTAGATTCGATCAGAGAGAAGTTTTTCTCTTGGTCGAATCTCCCCAGCATCGCTAGATGAATGGGCACCTTAAAGAAAACCTGTACTGAAGAAAAGTTCCCCTGGGGGGTACTCACCTCAGTAGGGGGAAGCCTTTGGACCCTATTGAGGCTTCCCCCATCCTCCTGTGTCCCACAGCGGTCTTCGCTGCAGCCCCCGGAATGCACAGGCGACAAATCCGACAGCCTGTTTAATATTTACCTTTCCAGGCTTCAGCGGGGGCGCGGTTGCAACTCTTCTGACGGCGATAGGCGAAAATAGCCAATCTCCGTCATGTCTACTCTACTGCGCAGGCGCAGGAGACCTGCGCCTGCGCAGTAGAGCGGTTTGACAGAGATCGGCTATTTTCGCCTATCTCCGTGGGAAGAGCGGATACTGCACCTGCGCTGGAGCCCGAGAGAGAAATATTTACATCGCCGCCACTCCGGGAGGATTTTCGCCGCCGCCGTGGGACCGAGGAGGACGGGGGAAGCCTCAATAGGATCCGGAAGCTTCCCCCACCTGAGGTGAGTACCCCCCAGGGGAGTTTTTTTCATTACAGATTTTCTTTAATACTTTTACAAAATCTTGTAATCTAGTTTTTTTTTGGCTGGTACATGGCACAGAAATTCTTTTGCTGCTACCTTTCTGTGAAAAATTGCAGTAGAAAATTACTTTTGTATTCCCGTGATATGTCTCGGAGGATGGGATATAAATAAGTACTGTATTAAAATGTAAGGGACATTATTAACGTGATTTTATTTCCATATTCAGCTATGAAGATTTCATTTTGTTGCGGAAGGGGATGGGTTTGTTTGTTTTTTTATGCTTGAATTTGGAATTTAATTTAGATTTCTCACATATGGAACTTCTAGTACCTACCTGGTGTGTGAGGTAAGTATTCAGCTGCAGCATCCAGTTCCGCCATTGCTGCACAGCCACGCCTACCCGCCGGCCACTTTCCACCACGATGGAGCCCAGGGGATAGTTCTGTGGAAGCTGGATAATGAGTTCTATACAGATGTCATCGACAGAATAGGTGGCTATTACTTCCCGAGTAGTAGGCCGGGCCTTCACCTAGGCAGACACACCAGCAGTCCATTGTTACAATAATGCTGCATACACACTTGAGATAAAAGTCTCTGGAAAAGGCAAGATCACAGACCAATTTTACCCCATTCCATGTAGTATGAGAGCCATACTCTACACAGTCTATTCTATGGAGCTGCACTCCCCATCAGATAAAATCTTTGCAAGATGCTGCACACAAAGATGCCCTTACACATTCAAAAGATCATTATCTGCAAAAGATCTCTTCCTGCAATAGATCCATTCCTGCAAAATGCATGCATAGTCTATGAGATCTGCAGATCCTCATACACACCTTGTTTAACAGACTTCATCTGCATATCTGGCAATCATCTGCAGATCTGAAAATCCATCCTGGTGGATCTGATCTGCAGATGATATGCAGATGATTGCCTGCTAAACAAGGTGTGTATGATGATCTGCAGATCTCATAGACTATGAATGCATTTTGAAGGAATGGATCTATTGCAGGAAGAGATCTTTTGCAGATAATGATCTTTTGAATGTGTACGGGCATCTTTGTGTGCAGCATCTTGCAAAGATTTTATCTGATGGGGAGTGCAGCTCCATAGAATAGACTGTGAAGGTATGGCTCTCATACTACATGGAATGGGGTATAATTGGTCTGTGATCTTGCCTTTTCCAGAGACTTTTATCTCAAGTGTGTATGCAGCATAACATCAGTGATAAGGAGATGCGTAAAGAAGACCTGAACTCTTGCACAGGACAGAAGGAAAACAGAAAAATGCACCCTGTATGTATTTAGAGCGTTAAGCCTAATTCCCCTCATCTGTGCCTAATCGCAAGTGTAATTTGATCTCACAGCTGGCTGCCTAGGCAGAGCAGCTAATTTGTAAGCACAGGATGTTAACCCTGTCTGCTTCCATGGAATTTGTATCAGCTGTAACAAATATATATTTTTCTTTAAATGTTACTCTGCTGTTGCTCATCTTTTTGAGCAGAGAGGAAGTTCAGAGTTCAGGTCGCTTTAAAAGTAATATAAAGATAAAATAAAAAAGCACTGGTAAAAATGCTAACCATTAAAGAAAAAAGGGCAATAGTATTTTTCAGAAGGAATAATTCTTAAGCCCAATCTACACGATACGATTCTTTGTGCGATTCGAATTACGATTCTATTTACGATCTGATTAAATCCGACATGTCCGATCGGGATTCGATTCAGTTCGATTTGCCATTGTTTTGCAATGTCAAATCGAATTGAATCGAATCCTGATCGGACATGCCGAAATTAATCAGATCGTAAATAGAATCGTAATTGAATCGTACAAAGAATCGCATTGTGTAGATTGGGCTTTAAAAGTGATAAATAATAATAAACAATCTTGATTGTACAATCTTATGAAATCTATGCAGTATACGTTGGATGGGTACTTACTGTAGTCTCTCAAATTACATAGAAGTGGTAAGATTGTACAATCAAGATTGCATCATTGGTGGGCACCTTTATGCTGGGAATACACCATGAGTTTTTTCAGCAGATAGATGGCTCGATAGATAATTTCCGACAGGTCCGATCTGATTTCGATCATCTTTTTCTGATCGATTTTCTCATAGAATTGAATGAAAATTGATCAGAAAATCGATCGGAAAGTAAATCTGCCAAGAAAACTCATTGTGTATTCCCAGGCATTAGACAGACTACAAAACTGTCCTGGTGATTACAGTATATTTCTCCACAACTTAGCTGGGAACCCTGCAAGATAAGTTGCTCCCAAATTTTTGAGATGAGAAAGAGGGACACTTAAAGAGACACTGAAGCGAAAAAAAAATGATGATATTATGATTTGTATGTGTAGTACAGCTAAGAAAAAAAAACATTAAGATCAGATACATCAGTCTAGGGCTGGTTCACACGGGCGTCTGCTGAGCTTTTGCTAGGCATTGCGTTCAAACGCCAGCGTTTAAACGCCAGCGTTTAAAAGCTAGCTTTTGAAAGCTTTTGAAAAGCGTTCAAGGCTAGCAGTTCTGGTCTCTGCTATGGTTTCCTCGCGTTTACTGCCTCTGAAAGCAGCATGTTGCTTTTGAGACTAGACGCAACGCTGGGATCTACTGCCAGGCTTTCATGAAAGCCTGCAAAAGCCAGCTCTAAACGCTCCCATTCACTTGCATGGGATGGCAGTAGATCCCAAAAAACGCTGCGTCTGAAACGCTGCGTTAAACGCCACAAAAACGCCCGTCTGAACCAGCCCTAATTGTTTCCAGTACAGGAAGAGTTGAGAAACTCCAGTTGTTATCTCTATGCAAAAAAGCTATTAAGCTCTCCGACCAACTTGGTCCTGGAGAGGGCTGTTATCTGACTTTTATTATCTCAACTGTAATTGAACTGTTTACTTTTCCTCAGCTAGAGGAGAGTTCATTACTTCACAGACTGCTCTGAAAGACTCATTTTGAATGCTGAGTGTTGTGTAATCTGCACATATTATAGAATGATGCAATGTTAGAAAAAACACTATATACCTGAAAATAAAAATATGAGAATATTTTCTTTGCTGCTAATCTTCTAGTAATTATTCATAGTACACAACCAATTCATTATATCATATATTTTTTTTCGCTTCAGTGTCTCTTTAAGACATGCCTCTAATGACACCCATGCCACACCCCTAGTCATGCATACTGCTAAAAATTCATAAGCAAAAGATGCCATTTTAGAATTCAAGCCACACTGGTCCTTTCTATCATCAATATAAAAGAAGAAATGTATCAATTTAAAGAATGGGAATTTTTGGAGCAAATTACACACATTCAGTAGAAAAACACATATACTTCGATAGATCAGTCCTGAAAGAGGGACAAATAAGAGTGAAAGAGGGAAAGGGTTCCCAAAGAGGCACTTGTCCCTCTAAAAAAGGGACAGTTGGGTGCTATGAAAATATCAGGGCTGTGACGTCGGTACAAAAATCATCCAACTCATCAGTTTATGAAATCACCGACTCCTAATCCACAGCTGTTGCGTAGCTATGGAGTGGGTACAAATATCATCCGGCTCCAACTTCGACACCTCAGTTTATGAAACCTCCGACTCCAGGTACCCAAAAATAGCTCTAACTCCTGGACTCCGACTCCACAACCCTGGAAAATATGACAGGATGTTTCATTGTCACACAGTGATAGACTTACTGTCATGCCATCAAAGACTTGAGTGCTGGATTGTACGGACAATATCTCCTGGGAGGAGAGCACTCCACTGACATATCTGGTGGTGAACTTGTCCACTACGCTGAAGATCCGCTTCTCACAACCGTTCCACCATAGCCTGACCATAGCAGGCAAGTCTTTCAGTGTGATGTGATAAACGCTGCACGCCAGATGGGGGATCTCATACTGCAGAGTGGAGGAGCCTGGGAAGGGAGGAAGCACAAATCAGAAATGTACCTGTGATGGTAATGGAGGCACTAATGGAGATATCCCGTCTACACAGAATGCAAAGCAGTAACTTCAAGAGGAACTTAAACCAAAGGTTGAACTTCATCCCTATCAGTAGCGGATATCCCCATTTCCACAAGAAATCTTTACCTTTTCTCAAATAGATCATCAGAGGGGTCTGTGTCGCAGATATTGTGATGAAACTCCTCCCACAATGCGATGTCATGACCATGGCCCTGACAGTTTCCTTTCTGTGAACCTTTATGCACTGAAGGAAATAACAGCTGTTTCTAACACCCTAGCAACCAGAATTTCCCTCTGTACATATGCATATCTACAGTATAAAAAACAACCTTTTAACCGATTACATTAAGGTGGCCACTAACGGTCCAATTTCGAGTGAAAAATCGTTTGAGCAATCAGAATTTCTGTTCGGATTGGTTGTAAATAATCTCAGTTGATGGGCACAATCGATTCCAAAAATGTCGTCCGATTGGATTTTCATCAAACCAAAATTTGGATTTTCCTGTTGGTTGTGATAGATAGGAAGCA